>NC_057417.1:39094833-39224833 GCF_019320065.1 Cervus canadensis
AGGGGCCCTCTGAAACACCCCAAAGTTAGCTAGAGGTCAAAGGAACTTCAAAAGAATTCGATTTAGGAATTTTTATCGAAAAGATCAATTAAAAGCGTTTAGAACATTTGGTCAGATTTAGTCAATGTTGATGGCTGTATCATTTAGCTTGTTGATATGTCACAATGGTCGTAAATACCAAGGCTCAAGGTCTAGTGAAAGTCAGCTCCGCCATCTTGGACCTAATTGGCTCTAAGCAGTTTTCTTACAACCATGTCATTCCTGACAAAATCCACTTAACCTAACTAATTGTAATCCAATTTTAGAAAATCCTGATCATGCATAACTCTTTTTAGTATTTTTTTCATACTTTTTTACTGAAATCACTCTTCCTGCTTTCCTTTAGCAACCAAGAGCTAACTTTTATATTAGCATTTTATAGATTGGTGAGCATAAATACCAGTGATAATTTCTAAAACCCTTGCTTTCTTAAAACATTTTAGGATGGCATCAAACATTATTCATTTATAGTCCCAAATCTCTTTCGTTTTTCTGTAAAAGGAAATCAGTGTTTAGTAGTAAATGTTTCAAAATCTTATTTCATTTGGAAATGACCTAATTATTTAATAGACTTTTAATACTTAGTTTAGCACAACCCTTAGAAATTCAAGTTACGCCAATTTGGGGAGACTATTGTAGACAGATATTTTTAAAGAATAATTATTCTTAATAGAGTTTATATATAAACTCATACCTCATTTACATTTTCTAGAAGTTTTTTCACTCGAGGTAATTTCTTTGTTGACAAACTTGTAATAGGTATAATATTTAACTTATATTAAACCTAGGTACAATGAAAATATTCTACTTGATGTTAATTACTCTAAGACATGTCTATATTAGATAGGTCAACAAAAAACATTAATATCAGGTATTTAGTACTGAATATTTCCCAGTTCACCTGAACCTGGAATTTATTGTTTAATTTAGAATTATTTGATTTGTAAGCGCTTACCTTTTTTTAAGCCAATTAAATAGAGCTCATTTACAAATTAACCTAAAAAATATTACCCAGAGGCAAAAACATACCAAGACATATTTAGACAGACACACTGCAAGATCTAGCTTCATTTTCTAAGTTTGGTCATGAATTAGATATTACAATATAAAATTTACTAGTTTATAAAAAAAGCTGAAATAAATAACATTTTTAAAGGCTTTTTTCTTTTTTTTTTTTTTCTCAGTCTCAGGAGTTAGAGATGGTCTAGATAAGTGTTCCTGAGAGCCCTGGTCTCAAGGCACAGGGAAAGAAAATCAAGCTCTAACAAAATGGTGGCAGGTCTAAATGGTAGCCAAACAAAGCAAAATGGCCATCACAAATCACAACACAGAACAGAGTTAAAACACACACATATAAACCTGGCAGTCCTCATCATCAGACACTCTCTTAAATACAAGAATACAGTCTTTCAGAAAACCTTTTATAGAGACACAAAAACTTCAGATGTCTTCAAAGATTTCAAAAGGAGGAAAGGAAGCCAGGTTGAAAGAAGGGGGAGGAGGCGGGAAAGGGGGGCAAAAGGGGTGGCCTTACAGACGTCTCCTGCCACCTGCAGACACCCAGGCGTTACGGGACTTTTCCCTGGGCTTCCAGAAAAGGGAGGACTGGAACTCGGCCCTACCAGAAACCAGACCAGAAAATTCGAGTTCTCTGCCAAGAGGAGGTGATCAGTCTCCAATCCTCAGCTCAAGCTGAGGCCCTTCGACCAGATTCCTGCGTCCAGGACCGGGGGACTAGAAAAACGGGAAGGATAGGAAGGGCTAAGGAGAGGAAAGAGAGAGGGAAGGGGAGGGAGGTCAATAAAGTCTCTTGTTCCTTACCGGTCGGGGCACTCTGGCCAGTTGTCCGCGTCAGGAGGAGACCAGGGACAAAAGGGTCCCAGTTGCGGCCGCTGGGTCTGGTCCATTGGCAGGCAAGCTGGCCCCTGAGTACCCCGAGTGGTCAGGATGTCAGTCTCAGCGAAGAAGATGTCCCTTCGTGGTCGCCATTTGTTGCAGGAAGGGGGACCCCTTCCAGGGCCCGAAACTGGGCTCTTGTCTAACACTCGGAAATGAATTGTCCGAGGAGACACATGCTGACAAAGCAAGAGATTTTATTGGGAAAGGGCACCCGGGTGGAGAGCAGTAGGTAAGGGAACCCAGGAGAACTGCTCTGCCGCGTGGCTCGCAGTCTTGGGTTTTATGGTGATGGGATTAGTTTCCGGGTGGTCTTTGGCCAATCATTCTAATTCAGAGTCTTTCCTGGTGGCGCACGCATCGCTCAGCCAAGATGGATGCTAGCAAGAGGGATTCTGGGAAGTGGACGGACAGGTAGTGTCTCCTCTCGATCTTTCCCGAACTCTTCCGATCTTTCCCGAACTCTTCCGGCTGGTGGTGGCCTATTAGTTCCGTATTCCTTATCAGGATCTCCTGCCATAAAACAACTCATGCAAATGGTTACTATGGTGCCTGGCCAGGGTGGGCGGTTTCAATCAGTGTGCTTCCCCTAACACTATCATCTACCTGTTCATCCTTCCATGAATTCATCCATCTATCCACTTATGAATTCACTACTGCTTTCAAATGAGTTCTATAATGTGTCTGGCCCTGTTTGGCATATATAATTAAGAAGCAGTCCCAGCCTTTGGGGAATTCAGCTTACCCTAGGGCAAGCAGACCTGTAACTAGATATGGCATTATTGTGTTGATATTGAGATGGGGTGCACAGAAGGAACAGCTATGGGGGCCAGAGGAAGGACAGAAGACTCTGAAAACCAGAGACCCCAGTGTGGAAGACAGAGGAATCAGGGTATAGCTGGGCCTGATTCTGGAAAGGGTGGGCCCCAAGCCCAGGGGCTTAGCTTCTAAGTGTGAGAAGAGCAGACATGTCTGAAGTAGATGTATGTCCCCTCACAATGACAAGACTTCAAGGTAAGGTCTGGGGCCTTCCAGCCCTGAACTTTCAGAAGGACGCGGCCAGGGTCCGGTAAGACCCCACTGGTAAAGGTTGGGGACAATACGCTGACCCCTGATTGACCCCCAAACTCCTGATTCTGCCTCCCGCAGGTTCGTGACTCCTAGAGTCAGTCGAAGCCGGAAGTTTCGGGCTTGGGGGGGTCGGGGCTAACGGGCCCCGAGACCCATGGCGCCTAAGAAGAAGGGGCCGCGCTCCGGGCGCCAGGGGGCCGCGGCGGGAGAGGGCGCCGAGCCGCCGCTGTCGGAGCGCCGTCAGTACCTGCATCGGCAGCACAAGGGGCGCTCTGAGGAACTGCAGGCCTGCAAGCAGCGAGTGGAACAACTGAGGGCTGACAACCGTTTGGTTGACAGCGAGGCGGCGCGCCTGCGCGAAGAGAACCCGTTTCCGGAGAGGTACGCGAGCACGCGCGCGCAGCGCTGCGCCAACTCCGCGCATCGTCGTGAACGGGAGAGCGGCGTGGACCTGTCGCAGATCTACAGGCAGCGCGCAGAGCTGACTTCAATCTACCGCGCGCGTGAGGACGGGCTGCGCGCGCAGCTGCTGGACACGGAGGCGCGCGAGGCGCAGATGGCGCAGCAGGCGCGGAACCTGCAGCTCGGCAAGGTCAGTGCGCGCGCGCCCGCGGGCGGGCCGGGCTGGGGCCGGGGAGGTGGGTGCGCGCCGCGGACCGGTGCTGACCCGTGCCCCGCCCGCAGGAGCTGCAGCTGCAGCAGCTGGCCCGGATCCGGGCTCTGGAGCGGGATCTACTACAAATGCGTGTGGAGGACACGCAGCTACTCCACCGCATGAGGCCGCAGTTTTTGGAGGGCAAGGCAGCGCTGGAGCGCGAGGCGCGCCAGCGGGAGGCGGCGGGCGCGCTCTTGGCGCGCATCCAAAAGCCACATCCATCCGAGCGGACCGCGGGCCCCTGCGGCCGGAGTTGCCGCCGTCCCACCGGGCCCAGGTGCTGCGGAACCAGCCGCGCCAGCTGCCGGACCACGGCGAGCGGAGGACACGCGGGGCCTGGCGTGCGTGCACGGAGGTGCGTCTTTGGCCCGTTTGGGCCGATATGAGCGATCAGACGCGGGCTCCAAGCTCCCGCCCTTGCGGGTGTCCCACCGACCTGCCAGGGTGGGCAGCGTAAGCGTATCCGGCCCGGGGTCCGGGGTCGCGTCCTTTACACCGTCCCGACCGGACTCTGAGGGTTACACTTCTAAAGTTGCTTACACGATCCCCACCCTCCCTGGGAAGCTCGTCCGCAGGTCTTATAGCCCATCACCACCGGCCCCAGTGGACAGCGACCAAGATGAAGCCGCCTCCGGGAGAGCCCGAACCTACCTCGAGGAAGGCTAGTGAGGCCAGAAGGTGGCGGGGAAAAAAGTCCACTTTCCGTGGTAAATAAAGGCGTGACTCCTTCCTCCACTCTCCACGGGCAGGCCACGCAGCCTCCGTCCTGAGCCTCATCCATAAACGACCGGAATGCCCCAGCTGCAGTGGACTGCATGTCTGCATGTCGCGCTTATGCTGATAGGAAACAAGCATATTTTCTCCTATCAGTGTTAAAACAACAAATCTACACGCAGAGCACAAAGGTGAATGGTACAATTTACTACTCTTTCAGGAACCTGCTCCACTTTGAAAATAGCAGAAGTTTTTGAGATAAGCCTTGCCTCCTTCTAAGGTGTTTACAGTAAAAACCCCTCTTTTCTCCATTAGAATAATCAGAGTCAGAAGTTACTCAATTCAGAAAAATTCTTCAGATAGATATAATATACATGCACATTCATCAGCTAATCCTGTTATGAAGACCAAGACACATTCTTTGAATACAGGTCATTTCTAGAGTACTGAACATGATTTCCTGCATAGCCTACTGAGATTTTTCAAGCTCTCTGTGGTGAAGGACAGCTGTTTCATTTTTAAATTTTCCACCCATCATGGTGGAAAGGGAAAAAATCCAGAATACTAACATGCTAGAGTTAAAAAAAAAAAAAGAAGAAGAAGATGAAGACGGCTAAAAAAAAGAAAAAAAAAGTTTTAAAAAGACTTACAAAATACAAATCCCAATTCTCTGCAGATTGCCAACAGTTTATGAACTAGAGTTGGTTTACAAAGCATAACATATAAAGCAGGAACTCTGGAGCCAGACTGTCAGGCTTAGCTCCAGACAAGTTCATCTCTCTCTGACTGTCTGTTTACCTCGAGAGGGGATAACAAACAGTAATACCTACTTCAATGGGTTACTGTGAGGAGTAAATGAATACGTGCTTAGCACTGAGAACAGCCCCTGACATACAAGTAGCATGTAAGGGTAAGCTGATGCTGCTGTTATTACTGTATAAACCACACCCACAAATACACGTTTTCTAAAACATCTGGCTGCCTCTTTAAAACGTAATGAGAAATGAAGACAGTGAAAACAGAATGTTTTATATGTCTAGTTTCATAACTTTGTACCCATTTTTACATCATTAGTGCCCGATGACAACCCCTCTCACAGCCCATCAGTGATCAGTCACTGTGAACGTCTGCTGTCCAGGTCACACACAGACCGTAAAGCACAGAGGTGTGTTTCCTCCTTGTCCCCCAGCGACAAACCCGTGGGACATTTTACAAAAACGGACAGCCAAACAAGAGGACTTGCCAACAAAGATAAAATTACAGTAAAGAAACAGAAGTGGTAATGTCGGAAGTCAAACTGTAATAGAACATAAGTGGGGTTATAGAAAAAAATAGCTGACTCCAAGAATGCTGACACTTGTCGCCATGAAGGAGACTAAATATGTAGTCAGAGGAACTCTGTGGAGACAAACCTATCAACGTGAGTGAGGAAAGTGGTCGTGAAGAAAAGGACAAAGATGTCCCACAGGAAGTGATGCCAGCAAAAAACAATTCTCATTGAAAGAACTCACGGGTGTGTCTTATGACACTGAGAAGGCAATGGGTGAAATGCTGGAAGCTGACCCAGACCTACAAGTGTGACAATTTGGCCAAGGCATAAAAATGATACTCCATATTGCAAGCTATACCACAAGGGGGAGGGAAGGCCTGGGATTTCACACTTTCAACTACAGCAAACATTATAGATCTAACCCATGTAAAAACACATAAACATCAAAAGGGCTGACCTACACTAACAAAAGAAAATAGCCTTTCAGAAGCAAAGAACACAACGTCCATCCACTCATGTCCCTTTCTACAGCTGGCTGTTCACTGAGTACCTCTGAAAACCACACTTCACAGTAACAGAATCAGAGACAAGCCCACCATTGGAAAATCCAAAGTCCCAAAGCTAAGTCCACTTCTTAATTTTCTCTAGCCATTTTTCCTACTGTTGGAAATATACAACATAATCAACTGTTTAGCAGCAATATTCCCAGAGTGCTAAACATTGAGATAATGCTCTACAAAAGTATGTATTTAAGTACAGCGTGTTCTCAAACTTCTGGGTCTGAACTGCAATACCACAAATTTCAAAATACAGAGTTATACTGAGTCATCTATGCAATTTTTTTAAAAAGCTTTATTCCATAGAATGAAAAAAAAAAACAATCTATGCAAAATAAAACTAGGAACCACTAATAAAATCAAATGTACACAACTCACTCTTAAAATTGCTTAATCCTTACATAACATTAAAGATTAAATGAAGTAACTGACAAATTCTGGCTGTTGTAAAAGGTAATTTGTGTTGCTTACAAACAACATAAGCCAGTGTGCCATTCAGCGTGGGCTGCTGCAGCATGCCGTGAACCAAGCCAGGACTAAAGACCTGATCATGCTGGGCCTGTGAGCTTCAGAGAGAAGGTCTGTGCCTGGGACGTCACACCGTGCTCTGCTAATTCCAGAGAGTTCTATGACCAAACCAAACATTTAATCATCTTCCCGACAAAAATAAAGATCCACACGTAAGGTAATTTGACAGAAAGAAAATCTCAGCTTTTAAACTTGAAGCAAGAATCTTAAATCTCCCAAAGTTTCAATTTCTTCATCTATAGAAAGGACTATAATATGTATTCATGAAATTGAGCGACCCAGAAATAAAGTTCGAGGGGCACTTATTCTACGGTCTGGCTCTTTTCCCCAATCTTAACCTGTCAACATTAGGCCAAGAGCACTCCCTCTGCAGAGATGTGGTCACTGCCGTTCTTGCAGTTTTCAAGGCCCAAAGATTTTAAGCAGCAACAGAGGTTAGAGAGTTTTTGTTTGTCGATTCAATCTTTATTCTGTCCCCAGCGGTGCTTGAGATATGAAGAAATAAGCCAGTCTTTATCCTGAAAGAGGCTAATGACTTCCTGTGGAAATGATACCTGCATATGTACAAACTAACAAGTCCTTAACAATTCTGCCCATACTACATCACTGTTACAGATCACAATCGCAATAGAAATTTAGAGACAATTCCACAAGAATCCTTTTTCATGGGCCCCATGACACGTCACATCACTAGTGGTAATGTCTGGCTCTTTTCCAGGACTGAACCCCTGTTCACTGTTCTTGTATCTCCTGCACTAAGCACGATGCCTGGCACACTGCAGCCTCCAACGCGTAAATGCTGGCCGAGTGAGTGAATTAAGCAAACATGATACATGATTTAAGGGGACCTGAGTAAATGCGACTTATTTAGAGTTATGGCCTCATAAGATTGGCTGTTCTGCCAAAAAGATTTCTTTAGGAAAATGAGAGATAAGGAGAGGCCATTAAAAAAAAAAAAAGGTAATGGGCTAACTAGTAACATTTAGAAAAATCTGTTATTTCCCCTATTTAAATTAATAAAAAAGATGTTAAATAGAACACTCTCAAGTGGGCACCGTGGTTTTATAGATATTGGTTCTTCCAAGCTAACAGAATAATTCAATTGCAGCAAGCAGATAGCCACTCAGAAGAGATACTGTATGCCTGACATGTAATATTACTTCACAACTGTCTAAGAAGCCATCAAACCGTAGATTTCTTCAAAATCATTAAAAAATGCCTTGTCACACAATCTTCTTTAAAAAATAATGCTAACCTGTTCAGCAATGGCAATTTGACAAAGATTAGAAAAGCCAGATTGTCACATGCAAGGCAGAGTATATACTGAGTAATATAAGACCTGTCCTCAAGAAGCTCACAGTCTGTGAAGGCAGGTAAATAAATTGCGACCATACAGTGTAATTAAGTACAATGCTACGCTACAGTTCTGTGGATAAAATACTTTAGGAAAACAGATGAAGAAGTAATTGAATTATGCCTAGAGGACAGTGTTAGAGAAAGCTAGAGAAGTGCTGACCTTTGATTTTGCCTTTTATGTTTAAAAACACTACCACCACTAACAACTTTCGAAGATATTTTTTAGATGCCCTGAGCGCCCTGTCTCATGCATCGAACC
This sequence comes from Cervus canadensis, assembly GCF_019320065.1. Lineage (NCBI taxonomy): Eukaryota > Metazoa > Chordata > Mammalia > Artiodactyla > Cervidae > Cervus > Cervus canadensis. The sequence continues at coordinate 39,103,179 of NC_057417.1, forward strand.
TGGACTGGCGATCTATTGCACATATGATAATATACATGTTTCAGTGCTATTCTCTCAGATCATCCCACCCTCACCTTCTCCCACAGAGTCCAAAAGACTCTTCTATACATCTGTGTCTAAAAGAAGCATTTTAAACGCTATCCACCTGATTCCTAACAAGGGGCACAGAATAGATTAATGTAAAAGTCCTTAAGAAAAAGCTTTGTTAAACTGAGACTGAGGCAACATCGAGGCACATCTATCTGTGGGAACAGAATAGGTAAGATTTTTCAGTCACACTAAATAACAAACACTACGCCAATTTTTTCAACAATTCTTATCCTATTTGCTATGCATGTTTAAACTTTAATTGTCTTTTATTTCCACTTATTGCAGAGTCTAGTTAATTTCAGATATTGACTATTTAAGTCTGAACTTACAAGGGGGAAACATATCAAAAAAGGACACATACCTTTTATTGGCATTATTTCACAATATATGGAAGTCAAATCATCATGGAGTATGCTTTAAACTTATGCAGTGATGTATGACAACTATTTCTCAATAAAACTGGAATAAACAAAGAATAATGGGAAAAAATGCACTACTCTAAAAATTAGTCTTTAATGACCAAAGTGTGTGTGTGTGTGTCTTAAAGCTTTATGTTTAAAACACTGTCCAAACATGCTACACATCCTAAGATAAAATTGATTTTTTTTTTTCTGTATCTTCTCTTTCAAGAAAAAAAAAAACAAAACCTTACATATCTTACAGTTTTTCTCTTAGGAATGAAAGTAGCCATATGATATCTAACGGATTTAACAGATACAAAACATCAATACACACAAATACAAAAGCATCACATCATACAGCTTAATTTCTCAAAACAGCTGGTACTTTCTTAATGGAATTCTGCTTTTCCTAATTTCAAGAGGCTTTGCAGAGATATACAAGTGGAAAATAATCAGTATTTCCACATTTTGGCATACATAGTATATTACCTCGTGTTGCCTATTATGCAGTAAAGAGGAACTGCCATAGCCTGAAATGAGTCTATACATCTATGAGTCAAGGCCTGAAATGAGTCTATACATCTAAACATATACACATACCATTTTGTGGTACATGCTCAGAGTGCTCACAGCACTGTATCTGAGTGTTACTCTCAAACATTAGTATAAACACAAGAAGACAAATCAATGAAATAAAACTTCTCCAACCTATGCAGAGAAAAAAACAGCTAGTACTGTGCTATCTTTATTGTCTAGACTTAAACTCCTTCAATGATTTAACAGGTTAATATCCACAAACCAAATGAATGCATCATTGCAACACAATAATTATTTGCCATAATTAATACTTTCATATCATCAATAATTTTTATGTACGTATTTTAGACTGAAAAAACAAACAGAAAAGGCTGGTAAGCATCACTTCAAATGAGGGATCAAACTCAGTGTCACCAAGAAATGTGACAATCATTGGTATGCCTTCTGATGTGACACATGGGGACATTCTCAATACTATCCTCTGTAAAATACTTGGCAAATATGCTGTACCTCAGTCTATGTATAAGGAGACATAACACAGAAAAATTCAAACTACAGAACAACTTCTCAGACCACCTGCCTGGGTGGGAAGGAGCAGGTGCGTGCATGCCCAGCTGCCCAGTCGTGTCCGACTCTTTGGGACCCCACGCACTATAGCCCACCAGGCTCCTCTATCCACGGGATTTCCCAAGCAAGAATACTGGAATGGGTTGCCATTTCCACCTCCAGGGGATCTTCCCAAATCAGGGATCAAACCTGTGTCTCCTGCATTGGCAGGCGGATTCTTTACCACTGAGGTCAACAAAAAAAAGCAGAGTTCCATTCATGTTAAATGTGCCAGGTCAAGGACCTCGGAGAGTCACAGGAGCACAAGTGTGTAGGTAGGTCATGGAAGGCCAGCCCACAAACACTGCACCTCCACCCCCATGGCTTCTGACTGATCGATCCAGAGAGGGGCACCTGAGGAATCACTGGCAGCAGCAAGAGCCCAGAGCCAGCGTCCCAACCAGACGATCACCTGGGCTGGGCTGGGCTTTCCTGGGGCTCGCCCTCCTTTCACGACTGCTCAGGTTTTTCGAGGCTGCATTCCTAGTCTCTCTGCCAGTTTTGTGAGTTACTTGCCAGCCTCCCAATACGTTCCTTTTCCATCCAAATTACCCTGTCAATTTCTGCAGGCTGCAACCTAAGATGCTTGAATGAATTATAAAGAATATTCTGAACTCAAATACAATGCTAACTATAACTTCCTTCCTAATTTAAAGCCATTCCTATAAATAAACACATCTTAACTATGCTACAAATGTAACTCTGAGATGCAGACTGTAAAGATCTTATGAAATTAAAAGTGATATAAATCAGCTTTTTGAGACATTTAAGAGGTGCCTGTATTCCTAAAAATAACTAAAAAAACTTTAAGTTTCAAAGGACAAAATTTGAATGCTAGAGTATAAGAACATCCAGAAAGAAGAAATGACAAAACACCAAGAACATTTTAAACAGTATCAATCAAATAAAAAACTAAACTAGCTTTCCAGAAAAAGAAAACACTGATGCATGTTTTGAGAAAATAGGAACACTAGAATGGCACTGGTTTTTACAAAGTGTTTTCCCTGGGGTAAGAAGGCTTCTTTCTCCTTTATGAAAACCAAACCGTGGGCTTCCCTGGTGGTTCAGTGGTAAAGAATCCGCCTGCCAATACAGGAGACATGGGTTCAACACCTGACCTGGGAAGATCCCACATGCCAAGGAGCAACTAAGTCAGTGCACTGCCTGCCCGCCGCCCCCCCCTCCCCCCCGAAAGAAAGCTCCAAGAACAGTAATGAAAACAATTCTCCACCTGCGTCTACCTTTTCTCTAGATCCCTACTTCATGCTTCCTCACTAAAAATTTACACGTAAGTAAAACTACATTTCACTGTTTCTGAAAAGTTTTCACAATTCAATTCAAAACTGAATTTTTAGCTATATTAAAAGCTCACACTTCTTACATTCTTGATAGTAGTATCCAGTTGTCATTTAAATCCTCTAATCTATTTGGTATGCTAAAGAAGTACATTTAGAGGAAGTAAAACATATGTGAAGGGGAGTAAGAACATTTAAAGTTATAGAAAACATCTGCTTCAGAGAGGAAAGAGCACTAGTAATATCTGTGAGCACCTATGTGTACCATGAATTTTGCTATAGACCAAAATCTCTTTGGAAAACACTAGAAAGCAGATGATGCTACCCCTTTTATGAAAAGTAAATGACAGAAATTAACCTAAAAAACTGGTTTACTCACCTCATGTCAGTGCTAACAAGGTTTTGGTTTGACTCAAGCACAGATCTGCCTGGCCCTAAAGGCAGTGTTTTACCCCCAACAAATGTCTCAATGGGCACATTCTTCTTATAAAAATTTGTTTTCACTGATATTTTTCTTATTAGAAAAACAACAGTAACCATTACCCTGGACAAGCAGAACCTGTGGGATGTAACCATAAAGCAAATTTCTGTTCACTGCTGCTCTTTAAAGTTATTCTTTGGTGATAGTGCCCCGAACCTTTATTATGATTTTAGTCATTTTTTCAAGTTATAAAAACTGAGCTTAGAAACTGACAGACCCTGTTTAGTACCACATAATCGTCAAAATTGTCATTCAAGGTTACAGCTTCTCCCCTATGCCCGGCTCTGCCTAAGGCAGGCTGCTGTTTAGTCGCTAAGTCGTGTCTTACTCTCTGAGACCCAATGGATTATATACCCTGCCAGGCTCCTCTGTCCAAGGATTTCCCAGGCAAGAATACTGCAGTGGGCTGCCATTTCCTTCTCCAAAAGCAGGCTAGCAGGCATTATTAAGAGGACTGCACTTTACCCCTCTTCCTTCCACCTTAGTAACCCTGGGTGAGGCAATTAAGGGTCCCTGTAGGACATGGGCACTCTCTTAGCTCACAAGGGCATAAAGCCAACCTGTGAGGAACTGCTTCCAGGATCCTGGGACGCTCTCAGCCACTCCAGCCCTTTGAGATCTCTCACTGCATTTCCTTGATGGAGAACATGCAGGTGCTCTGGGCATCCAGTCGTCTAGTCCCTGCTCCACTCCACACCACTTTGTTCCAGCGGGCTTTCTCTCACTGGTGGCCCTCACAGGATCCGCAGGAACCACGCAACCCTCGCCCCAGAGAACAAGGACCCACACAGGTCCTTTTCGTGTGCTGCCAGAGCAAACAGCCTCTCCTTCACCCAGGCACGAGAGAGACATTCATCAACCCGCTGTGTCCACGAACCGAATCAATCGCTGAGTAAGCTCTCCAAGTCACCCCATACTTGGGGTGGGGGGAACGCTGAGATGGGAGCGGGAGTCAGAAGAAACTCACATCAACCACTTGGTTCAAAAACGCTTCCAATTTCCAACTTCCTGAATCTTTATATACCGACAGATGGGATAGGTGTTAGAAGTCACAAGATCCGTTTTCTGGCTCTTTCTCTTGCAGGACCTGCATTGTGTTGTTCTTACAACGCATTTCAGAAATGTGCATCTACTGACTTAGAGCTCAACTCAGAACAAAAGAGCTTCATTGTAACATCTTATTACATAATATAGTTAATATTTTTTTCTAAAATTTCCACCAAAAGCAGGAAGAAAAATCTGTAAGCCCACCAGTTAGTCACTGCTAACTGGTTTTCATTCTGTAGAGTCTAGTTGTCATCTGAAAGTTTCTTGTTTCAAGTTTTAACTTTTAAAAACCATGGAAAAAGCACTCATTTATATAATTTCATTGAGTGATCCAGTTTCCCACATAACCTAAGCATGACATTCTCAGACGAGATTGGGCACATTCAGGGTGATATGGCCATGGACTAAGCATGACATTTTCAAACACCAAATTTACACTGAACCAACCAATGTGCGCGGTGGCTTCTTGAAACTTGTCTGTCTATGTCACTCTCCAAAGTCAAAACCTCTTTAATGGCTCCCTATTTCCAAAATTAAACTTCAATCTTTTTAAATGAAGCATAATCTGTATGGTTTAAAACATGTATTCATCATAGAAAAATCATACTGCAAGAAAAATGTGAATGTCAGAGGAGTTTCTGATCATGGAAGTGGACCTACACTCAGACGAATTTGGTCAGCTCAAATTTGGCTACTCAAAGTAGCGAAGGACCCAGCTTCATCAAGTCTACGAGGCTGAAATCACCAAGGACAAAAGCGCAAATATGCTACTCCTCTATAACTCAGTAAAAACCAAGCTTGCAACAGGGATCAGCCCCCACATGACTGTAAATACAACTATCACTGCACAGACACATATAATTTATTGGTTCCACACTCACTGTCACAACTGCCAAAAAGTTTACCTAATACTTAACAGGAGATTTCTGCAAACTAAATTTATTTAAAGCTGGACCTGGGGATTAATTTCTCAAAGTTTCACACATAATTTGCCATCCATTCACAGAGCACACATTTAAAATTTTGTTTGAAGGCCATCTTTAGGCAGATGAGTGAGAAATACATTCCATTTAACATGAGACCAAGAAAACAACACTCATAGTTCTCAGCCCAAAGCATGTTCACTCTTCTCAGAAGTTTATGTCAGTAAAAACTCACAGAATTTAAAAAGTGCCTGAAGGAAGAAAAATAATCATTTCTCTCCTGAAGTTGACGATAGAGGTACTCACTCAAGAAGTACACAAGAACAAGGAGTGTGGGCAAATACTGACACGTCTCTATGTATAATTGCAGAGGGTGTGTGTGCACTCATACAACATGCATGTACGTGCAGAGGTGTCTGGAGACACGTTCACCAAAACAGTGACCACTCAGATGATGATTTCTACATTCTTCTTTTACTTTTCTATATAGTTTCAATATTTAACAGTGTTTATTTTTTTTACAAGAAGAATGCTATATTATTATGGCATGAAAAGCTACAGTAATCAAAATATGTGGTACTGGCAGAAGGAGAGACATGCAGACCAATGAAACAGAAATGAGAGTCCAGAAATAAAGCCATATATCTACGGCCAATTAATTACCAACAGAAACGCCAAGGCAATTCATTCAACAGGGGGAAAGGACAGTCTCATCAACAAATAGTGCTGAGACAACTGGATAGTGATATACAAAAAGATGAATTCAGATATCTTCCTCACACTATACACAAAAGTTAATTTAAAATGGATCAAAGACCTAAATCTAAGAGCTAAAACTATAAAAAAAAAAAAAAAAAACTTTTAGAAGAAAACAGAGGAGTAAATCTCTACATCCATCCTACAGTACAGATGAACTTCCCCATCCTGTTAAGTCCCAGAGAGGACTCTCCCAATCAGGAAGGGTTGCATGCAGGAAAGTGCTAGCATCTTTGGGGCTCCACAGCCCTAAGAACCATTTCTGGTGACAAGTCTCTGTGACTCATGATTTTACTGACTGGAGCCTCTGATAAAGGTGCCACCTGGAGTGCCCCTGGGCGGAAGGACTCTTCTGCCTCCCTGAACAGCTATCAGGCCCACTGCTTTTGTTGAGCAGCTGGCTACTCGGCTCCTGTGGAAACTGAGAAGCCTGACTCAGGGAGGCCTCGTAAGTCCCAGTCTGATGCTTCTACTCTGGGGTGGGTCAGCTCGTACTCAACGACTAAGAATATGCAGAGTCAACTGAAAATGTGTATTTGAGAATGTATCTGGATTGCCTTAGCTTCACAACATCTCAACTTTACCTGAAAAAGAGGTGGACAGCCCTCTGGGGAAACTCATCCTCTACTTTACCACTGGACACAAAGTTATGGGCCCAAGGGAGCCCACATCCATAAACCCTGTATTGCCAGACCATCCCCTGTCAGTACTTGAGCACTGATCACTATCAGTTCTTTCATGGACTTTAGCAAAAGCCTCTGAACTTGCTCAACTATATTCAGTCTTACTTTCCCTTCAGGCCATTCTCCAAAAGTTTTGAGAACAATCTTTTGAAAAGATAAATGAATATTTCTCACCCCCTTTAAAGTCCTATAATGGCTTACCGTGGCCTTTGGTCCAAACTGCCCTGAACCTGTTAACATGACCCAGCCAGCCAGCCTCACAGCACACTTCCTGTCCACCTCTTTCCCACGTCTCCTTCATGCCCGGCAGTACCGCCACACGGAACCAGTGACTGTTTCTAAGATGCACAGGATTGATCTCACCTCCAGGCTTTGGCCTCTCCTCCTTCCTGTGTCCATGCGTTTCTCCTTTTGCCAGACTGACTAATGGTCCACTCTTCAGATCTCAGTTTAGATGGCATTACAAGATGGGTGTTTCAACAAATCTACACGCAGAGCACAAAGGTGAATGGTACAATTTACTACTCTTTCAGGAACCTGCTCCACTTTGAAAATAGCAGAAGTTTTTGAGATAAGCCTTGCCTCCTTCTAAGGTGTTTACAGTAAAAACCCCTCTTTTCTCCATTAGAATAATCAGAGTCAGAAGTTACTCAATTCAGAAAAATTCTTCAGATAGATATAATATACATGCACATTCATCAGCTAATCTGGTTATGAAGACCAAGACACATTCTTTGAATACAGGTCATTTCTAGAGTACTGAACATGATTTCCTGCATAGCCTACTGAGATTTTTCAAGCTCTCTGTGGTGAAGGACAGCTGTTTCATTTTTAAATTTTCCACCCATCATGGTGGAAAGGGAAAAAATCCAGAATACTAACATGCTAGAGTTAAAAAAAAAAAAAGAAGAAGAAGATGAAGACGGCTAAAAAAAAGAAAAACAAAGTTTTAAAAAGACTTACAAAATACAAATCCCAATTCTCTGCAGATTGCCAACAGTTTATGAACTAGAGTTGGTTTACAAAGCATAACATATAAAGCAGGAACTCTGGAGCCAGACTGTCAGGCTTAGCTCCAGACAAGTTCATCTCTCTCTGACTGTCTGTTTACCTCGAGAGGGGATAACAAACAGTAATACCTACTTCAATGGGTTACTGTGAGGAGTAAATGAATATGTGCTTAGCACTGAGAACAGCCCCTGACATACAAGTAGCATGTAAGGGTAAGCTGACGCTGCTGTTATTACTGTATAAACCACACCCACAAATACACGTTTTCTAAAACATCTGGCTGCCTCTTTAAAACGTAATGAGAAATGAAGACAGTGAAAACAGAATGTTTTATATGTCTAGTTTCATAACTTTGTACCCATTTTTACATCATTAGTGCCCGATGACAACCCCTCTCACAGCTCATCAGTGATCAGTCACTGTGAACGTCTGCTGTCCAGGTCACACACAGACCGTAAAGCACAGAGGTGTGTTTCCTCCTTGTCCCCCAGCGACAAACCCGTGGGACATTTTACAAAAACGGACAGCCAAACAAGAGGACTTGCCAACAAAGATAAAATTACAGTAAAGAAACAGAAGTGGTAATGTCGGAAGTCAAACTGTAATAGAACATAAGTGGGGTTATAGAAAAAAATAGCTGACTCCAAGAATGCTGACACTTGTCGCCATGAAGGAGACTAAATATGTAGTCAGAGGAACTCTGTGGAGACAAACCTATCAACGTGAGTGAGGAAAGTGGTCGTGAAGAAAAGGACAAAGATGTCCCACAGGAAGTGATGCCAGCAAAAAACAATTCTCATTGAAAGAACTCACGGGTGTGTCTTATGACACTGAGAAGGCAATGGGTGAAATGCTGGAAGCTGACCCAGACCTACAAGTGTGACAATTTGGCCAAGGCATAAAAATGATACTCCATATTGCAAGCTATACCACAAGGGGGAGGGAAGGCCTGGGATTTCACACTTTCAACTACAGCAAACATTATAGATCTAACCCATGTAAAAACACATAAACATCAAAAGGGCTGACCTATACTAACAAAAGAAAATAGCCTTTCAGAAGCAAAGAACACAACGTCCATCCACTCATGTCCCTTTCTACAGCTGGCTGTTCACTGAGTACCTCTGAAAACCACACTTCACAGTAACAGAATCAGAGACAAGTCCACCATTGGAAAATCCAAAGTCCCAAAGCTAAGTCCACTTCTTAATTTTCTCTAGCCATTTTTCCTACTGTTGGAAATATACAACATAATCAACTGTTTAGCAGCAATATTCCCAGAGTGCTAAACATTGAGATAATGCTCTACAAAAGTATGTATTTAAGTACAGCGTGTTCTCAAACTTCTGGGTCTGAACTGCAATACCACAAATTTCAAAATACAGAGTTATACTGAGTCATCTATGCAATTTTTTTAAAAAGCTTTATTCCATAGAATGAAAAAAAAAAAAAAACAATCTATGCAAAATAAAACTAGGAACCACTAATAAAATCAAATGTACACAACTCACTCTTAAAATTGCTTAATCCTTACATAACATTAAAGATTAAATGAAGTAACTGACAAATTCTGGCTGTTGTAAAAGGTAATTTGTGTTGCTTACAAACAACATAAGCCAGTGTGCCATTCAGCGTGGGCTGCTGCAGCATGCCGTGAACCAAGCCAGGACTAAAGACCTGATCATGCTGGGCCTGTGAGCTTCAGAGAGAAGGTCTGTGCCTGGGACGTCACACCGTGCTCTGCTAATTCCAGAGAGTTCTATGACCAAACCAAACATTTAATCATCTTCCCGACAAAAACAAAGATCCACACGTAAGGTAATTTGACAGAAAGAAAATCTCAGCTTTTAAACTTGAAGCAAGAATCTTAAATCTCCCAAAGTTTCAATTTCTTCATCTATAGAAAGGACTATAATATGTATTCATGAAATTGAGCGACCCAGAAATAAAGTTCGAGGGGCACTTATTCTACGGTCTGGCTCTTTTCCCCAATCTTAACCTGTCAGCATTAGGCCAAAAGCACTCCCTCTGCAGAGATGTGGTCACTGCCGTTCTTGCAGTTTTCAAGGCCCAAAGACTTTAAGCAGCAACAGAGGTTAGAGAGTTTTTGTTTGTCGATTCAATCTTTATTCTGTCCCCAGCGGTGCTTGAGATATGAAGAAATAAGCCAGTCTTTATCCTGAAAGAGGCTAATGACTTCCTGTGGAAATGATACTTGCATATGTACAAACTAACAAGTCCTTAACAATTCTGCCCATACTACATCACTGTTACAGATCACAATCGCAATAGAAATTTAGAGACAATTCCACAAGAATCCTTTTTCATGGGCCCCATGACACGTCACATCACTAGTGGTAATGTCTGGCTCTTTTCCAGGACTGAACCCCTGTTCACTGTTCTTGTATCTCCTGCACTAAGCACGATGCCTGGCACACTGCAGCCTCCAACGCGTAAATGCTGGCCGAGTGAGTGAATTAAGCAAACATGATACATGATTTAAGGGGACCTGAGTAAATGCGACTTATTTAGAGTTATGGCCTCATAAGATTGGCTGTTCTGCCAAAAAGATTTCTTTAGGAAAATGAGAGATAAGGAGAGGCCATTAAAAAAAAAAAAAAGTAATGGGCTAACTAGTAACATTTAGAAAAATCTGTTATTTCCCCTATTTAAATTAATAAAAAAGATGTTAAATAGAACACTCTCAAGTGGGCACCGTGGTTTTATAGATATTGGTTCTTCCAAGCTAACAGAATAATTCAATTGCAGCAAGCAGATAGCCACTCAGAAGAGATACTGTATGCCTGACATGTAATATTACTTCACAACTGTCTAAGAAGCCATCAAACCGTAGATTTCTTCAAAATCATTAAAAAATGCCTTGTCACACAATCTTCTTTAAAAAATAATGCTAACCTGTTCAGCAATGGCAATTTGACAAAGATTAGAAAAGCCAGATTGTCACATGCAAGGCAGAGTATATACTGAGTAATATAAGACCTGTCCTCAAGAAGCTCACAGCCTGTGAAGGCAGGTAAATAAATTGCGACCATACAGTGTAATTAAGTACAATGCTACGCTACAGTTCTGTGGATAAAATACTTTAGGAAAACAGATGAAGAAGTAATTGAATTATGCCTAGAGGACAGTGTTAGAGAAAGCTAGAGAAGTGCTGACCTTTGATTTTGCCTTTTATGTTTAAAAACACTACCACCACTAACAACTTTCGAAGATATTTTTTAGATGCCCTGAGCGCCCTGTCTCATGCATCGAACCTGGACTGGCGATCTATTGCACATATACATGTTTCAGTGCTATTCTCTCAGATCATCCCACCCTCACCTTCTCCCACAGAGTCCAAAAGACTCTTCTATACATCTGTGTCTAAAAGAAGCATTTTAAACGCTATCCACCTGATTCCTAACAAGGGGCACAGAATAGATTAATGTAAAAGTCCTTAAGAAAAAGCTTTGTTAAACTGCGAGACTGAGGCAACATCGAGGCACATCTATCTGTGGGAACAGAATAGATAAGATTTTTCAGTCACACTAAATAACAAACACTACGCCAATTTTTTCAACAATTCTTATCCTATTTGCTATGCATGTTTAAACTTTAATTGTCTTTTATTTCCACTTATTGCAGAGTCTAGTTAATTTCAGATATTGACTATTCAAGTCTGAACTTACAAGGGGGAAACATATCAAAAAAGGACACATACCTTTTATTGGCATTATTTCACAATATATGGAAGTCAAATCATCATGGAGTATGCTTTAAACTTATGCAGTGATGTATGACAACTATTTCTCAATAAAACTGGAATAAACAAAGAATAATGGGAAAAAATGCACTACTCTAAAAATTAGTCTTTAATGACCAAAGTGTGTGTGTGTGTGTGTGTCTTAAAGCTTTATGTTTAAAACACTGTCCAAACATGCTACACATCCTAAGATAAAATTGATTTTTTTTTTCTGTATCTTCTCTTTCAAGAAAAAAAAAAACAAAACCTTACATATCTTACAGTTTTTCTCTTAGGAATGAAAGTAGCCATATGATATCTAACGGATTTAACAGATACAAAACATCAATACACACAAATACAAAAGCATCACATCATACAGCTTAATTTCTCAAAACAGCTGGTACTTTCTTAATGGAATTCTGCTTTTCCTAATTTCAAGAGGCTTTGCAGAGATATACAAGTGGAAAATAATCACTATTTCCACATTTTGGCATACATAGTATATTACCTCGTGTTGCCCATTATGCAGTAAAGAGGAACTGCCATAGCCTGAAATGACTCTATACATCTATGAGTCAAGGCCTGAAATGAGTCTATACATCTAAACATGTACACACACCATTCTGTGGGACATGCTCAGAGTGCTCACAGCACTGCATCTGAGTGTTACTCTCAAACATTAGTATAAACACAAGAAGACAAATCAATGAAATAAAACTTCTCCAACCTATGCAGAGAAAAAAACAGCTAGTACTGTGCTATCTTTATTGTCTAGACTTAAACTCCTTCAATGATTTAACAGGTTAATATCCACAAACCAAATGAATGCATCATTGCAACACAATAATTATTTGCCATAATTAATACTTTCATATCATCAATAATTTTTATGTACGTATTTTAGACTGAAAAAACAAACAGAAAAGGCTGGTAAGCATCACTTCAAATGAGGGATCAAACTCAGTGTCACCAAGAAATGTGACAATCATTGGTATGCCTTCTGATGTGACACATGGGGACATTCTCAATACTATCCTCTGTAAAATACTTGGCAAATATGCTGTACCTCAGTCTATGTATAAGGAGACATAACACAGAAAAATTCAAACTACAGAACAACTTCTCAGACCACCTGCCTGGGTGGGAAGGAGCAGGTGCGTGCATGCCCAGCTGCCCAGTCGTGTCCGACTCTTTGGGACCCCACGCACTATAGCCCACCAGGCTCCTCTATCCACGGGATTTCCCAAGCAAGAATACTGGAATGGGTTGCCATTTCCACCTCCAGGGGATCTTCCCAAATTAGGGATCAAACCTGTGTCTCCTGCATTGGCAGGCGGATTCTTTACCACTGAGGTCAACAAAAAAAAGCAAGAGTTCCATTCATGTTAAATGTGCCAGGTCAAGGACCTCGGAGAGTCACAGGAGCACAAGTGTGTAGGTAGGTCATGGAACGCCAGCCCACAAACACTGCACCTCCACCCCCATGGCTTCTGACTGATCGATCCAGAGAGGGGCACCTGAGGAATCACTGGCAGCATCAAGAGCCCAGAGCCAGCGTCCCAACCAGACGATCACCTGGGCTGGGCTGGGCTTTCCTGGGGCTCGCCCTCCTTTCACGACTGCTCAGGTTTTTCGAGGCTGCATTCCTAGTCTCTCTGCCAGTTTTGTGAGTTACTTGCCAGCCTCCCAATACGTTCCTTTTCCATCCAAATTACCCTGTCAATTTCTGCAGGCTGCAACCTAAGATGCTTGAATGAATTATAAAGAATATTCTGAACTCAAATACAATGCTAACTATAACTTCCTTCCTAATTTAAAGCCATTCCTATAAATAAACACATCTTAACTATGCTACAAATGTAACTCTGAGATGCAGACTGTAAAGATCTTATGAAATTAAAAGTGATATAAATCAGCTTTTTGAGACATTTAAGAGGTGCCTGTATTCCTAAAAATAACTAAAAAAACTTTAAGTTTCAAAGGACAAAATTTGAATGCTAGAGTATAAGAACATCCAGAAAGAAGAAATGACAAAACACCAAGAACATTTTAAACAGTATCAATCAAATAAAAAACTAAACTAGCTTTCCAGAAAAAGAAAACACTGATGCATGTTTTGAGAAAATAGGAACACTAGAATGGTACTGGTTTTTACAAAGTGTTTTCCCTGGGGTAAGAAGGCTTCTTTCTCCTTTATGAAAACCAAGCCGTGGGCTTCCCTGGTGGTTCAGTGGTAAAGAATCCGCCTGCCAATACAGGAGACATGGGTTCAACACCTGACCTGGGAAGATCCCACATGCCAAGGAGCAACTAAGTCAGTGCACTGCCTGCCCGCCGCCCCCCCCTCGAAAGAAAGCTCCAAGAACAGTAATGAAAACAATTCTCCACCTGCGTCTACCTTTTCTCTAGATCCCTACTTCATGCTTCCTCACTAAAAATTAACACGTAAGTAAAACTACATTTCACTGTTTCTGAAAAGTTTTCACAATTCAGTTCAAAACTGAATTTTTAGCTATATTAAAAGCTCACACTTCTTACATTCTTGATAGTAGTATCCAGTTGTCATTTAAATCCTCTAATCTATTTGGTATGCTAAAGAAGTACATTTAGAGGAAGTAAAACATATGTGAAGGGGAGTAAGAACATTTAAAGTTATAGGAAACATCTGCTTCAGAGAGGAAAGAGCACTAGTAATATTTGTGAGCACCTATGTGTACCATGAATTTTGCTATAGACCAAAATCTCTTTGGAAAACACTAGAAAGCAGATGATGCTACCCCTTTTATGAGAAGTAAATGACAGAAATTAACCTAAAAAACTGGTTTACTCACCTCATGTCAGTGCTAACAAGGTTTTGGTTTGACTCAAGCACAGATCTGCCTGGCCCTAAAGGCAGTGTTTTACCCCCAACAAATGTCTCAATGGGCACATTCTTCTTATAAAAATTTGTTTTCACTGATATTTTTCTTATTAGAAAAACAACAGTAACCATTACCCCAGACAAGCAGAACCTGTGGGATGTAACCATAAAGCAAATTTCTGTTCACTGCTGCTCTTTAAAGTTATTCTTTGGTGATAGTGCCCCAAACCTTTATTATGATTTTAGTCATTTTTTCAAGTTATAAAAACTGAGCTTAGAAACTGATAGACCCTGTTTAGTACCATATAATCGTCAAAATTGTCATTCAAGGTTACAGCTTCTCCCCTATGCCCGGCTCTGCCTAAGGCAGGCTGCTGTTTAGTCGCTAAGTCGTGTCTTACTCTCTGAGACCCAATGGATTATATACCCTGCCAGGCTCCTCTGTCCAAGGATTTCCCAGGCAAGAATACTGCAGTGGGCTGCCATTTCCTTCTCCAAAAGCAGGCTAGCAGGCATTATTAAGAGGACTGCACTTTACCCCTCTTCCTTCCACCTTAGTAACCCTGGGTGAGGCAATTAAGGGTCCCTGTAGGACATGGGCACTCTCTTAGCTCACAAGGGCATAAAGCCAACCTGTGAGGAACTGCTTCCAGGATCCTGGGACGCTCTCAGCCACTCCAGCCCTTTGAGATCTCTCACTGCATTTCCTTGATGGAGAACATGCAGGTGCTCTGGGCATCCAGTCGTCTAGTCCCTGCTCCACTCCACACCACTTTGTTCCAGCGGGCTTTCTCTCACTGGTGGCCCTCACAGGATCCGCAGGAACCACGCAACCCTCGCCCCAGAGAACAAGGACCCACACAGGTCCTTTTCGTGTGCTGCCAGAGCAAACAGCCTCTCCTTCACCCAGGCATGAGAGAGACATTCATCAACCCGCTGTGTCCACGAACCGAATCAATCGCTGAGTAAGCTCTCCAAGTCACCCCATACTTGGGGTGGGGGGAACGCTGAGATGGGAGCGGGAGTCAGAAGAAACTCACATCAACCACTTGGTTCAAAAACGCTTCCAATTTCCAACTTCCTGAATCTTTATATACCGACAGATGGGATAGGTGTTAGAAGTCACAAGATCCGTTTTCTGGCTCTTTCTCTTGCAGGACCTGCATTGTGTTGTTCTTACAACGCATTTCAGAAATGTGCATCTACTGACTTAGAGCTCAACTCAGAACAAAAGAGCTTCATTGTAACATCTTATTACATAATATAGTTAATATTTTTTTCTAAAATTTCCACCAAAAGCAGGAGGAAAAATCTGTAAGCCCACCAGTTAGTCACTGCTAACTGGTTTTCATTCTGTAGAGTCTAGTTGTCATCTGAAAGTTTCTTATTTCAAGTTTTAACTTTTAAAAACCATGGAAAAAGCACTCATTTATATAATTTCATTGAGCGATCCAGTTTCCCACATAACCTAAGCATGACATTCTCAGACGAGATTGGGCACATTCAGGGTGATATGGCCATGGACTAAGCATGACATTTTCAAACACCAAATTTACACTGAACCAACCAATGTGCGCGGTGGCTTTTTGAAACTTGTCTGTCTATGTCACTCTCCAAAGTCAAAACCTCTTTAATGGCTCCCTATTTCCAAAATTAAACTTCAATCTTTTTAAATGAAGCATAATCTGTATGGTTTAAAACATGTATTCATCATAGAAAAATCATACTGCAAGAAAAATGTGAATGTCAGAGGAGTTTTTGATCATGGAAGTGGACCTACACTCAGACGAATTTGGTCAGCTCAAATTTGGCTACTGAAAGTAGCGAAGGACCCAGCTTCATCAAGTCTACGAGGCTGAAATCACCAAGGACAAAAGCGCAAATATGCTACTCCTCTATAACTCAGTAAAAACCAAGCTTGCAACAGGGATCAGCCCCCACATGACTGTAAATACAACTATCACTGCACAGACACATATAATTTATTGGTTCCACACTCACTGTCACAACTGCCAAAAAGTTTACCTAATACTTAACAGGAGATTTCTGCAAACTAAATTTATTTAAAGCTGGATCTGGGGATTAATTTCTCAAAGTTTCACACATAATTTGCCATCCATTCACAGAGCACACATTTAAAATTTTGTTTGAAAGCCATCTTTAGGCAGATGAGTGAGAAATACATTCCATTTAACATGAGACCAAGAAAACAACACTCATAGTTCTCAGCCCAAAGCATCTTCACTCTTCTCAGAAGTTTATGTCAGTAAAAACTCACAGAATTTAAAAAGTGCCTGAAGGAAGAAAAATAATTTCTCTCCTGAAGTTGACGATAGAGGTATTCACTCAAGAAGTACACAAGAACAAGGAGTGTGGGCAAATACTGACACGTCTCTATGTATAATTGCAGAGGGTGTGTGTGCACTCATACAACATGCATGTACATGCAGAGGTGTCTGGAGACACGTTCACCAAAACAGTGACCACTCAGATGATGATTTCTACATTCTTCTTTTACTTTTCTATATAGTTTCAATATTTAATAGTGTTTATTTTTTTACAAGAAGAATGCTATATTATTATGGCATGAAAAGCTACAGTAATCAAAATATGTGATACTGGCAGAAGGAGAGACATGCAGACCAATGAAACAGAAATGAGAGTCCAGAAATAAAGCCATATATCTATGGCCAACTAATTACCAACAGAAACGCCAAGGCAATTCATTCAACAGGGGGAAAGGACAGTCTCATCAACAAATAGTGCTGAGACAACTGGATAGTGATATACAAAAAGATGAATTCAGATATCTTCCTCACACTATACACAAAAGTTAATTTAAAATGGATCAAAGACCTAAATCTAAGAGCTAAAACTATAAAAAAAAAAAAAAAAAACTTTTAGAAGAAAACAGAGGAGTAAATCTCTACATCCATCCTACAGTACAGATGAACTTCCCCATCCTGTTAAGTCCCAGAGAGGACTCTCCCAATCAGGAAGGGTTGCATGCAGGAAAGTGCTAGCATCTTTGGGGCTCCACAGCCCTAAGAACCATTTCTGGTGACAAGTCTCTGTGACTCATGATTTTACTGACTGGAGCCTCTGATAAAGGTGCCACCTGGAGTGCCCCTGGGCGGAAGGACTCTTCTGCCTCCCTGAACAGCTATCAGGCCCACTGCTTTTGTTGAGCAGCTGGCTACTCGGCTCCGGTGGAAACTGAGAAGCCTGACTCAGGGAGGCCTCGTAAGTCCCAGTCTGATGCTTCTACTCTGGGGTGGGTCAGCTCGTACTCAACGACTAAGAATATGCAGAGTCAACTGAAAATGTGTATTTGAGAATGTATCTGGATTGCCTTAGCTTCACAACATCTCAACTTTACCTGAAAAAGAGGTGGACAGCCCTCTGGGGAAACTCATCCTCTACTTTACCACTGGACACAAAGTTATGGGCCCAAGGGAGCCCACATCCATAAACCCTGTATTGCCAGACCATCCCCTGTCAGTACTTGAGCACTGATCACTATCAGTTCTTTCATGGACTTTAGCAAAAGCCTCTGAACTTGCTCAACTATATTCAGTCTTACTTCACCTTCAGGCCATTCTCCAAAAGTTTTGAGAACAATCTTTTGAAAAGATAAATGAATATTTCTCACCCCCTTTAAAGTCCTATAATGGCTTACTGTGGCCTTTGGTCCAAACTGCCCTGAACCTGTTAACATGACCCAGCCAGCCAGCCTCACAGCACACTTCCTGTCCACCTCTTTCCCATGTCTCCTTCATACCCGGCAGTACCGCCACACAGAACCAGTGACTGTTTCTAAGATGCACACGATTGATCTCACCTCCAGGCTTTGGCCTCTCCTCCTTCCTATGTCCATGCATTTCTCCTTTTGCCAGACTGACTAATGGTCCACTCTTCAGATCTCAGTTTAGATGGCATTACAAGATGGGTGTTTATCCTAGCTCATAAGATTAGGTACCTGCTAAATTCATACTGTCTATTCTCCTCCGTCTTTGCTTCTACTCTTAAAAAGGGACCACTAACGTTTTATTCACTGTAGTATAACCCTGCTTATGTGCTCAATAACTATTTGAGTAATCAACAGCAATCATATTCCATGTACTGTCCCAGGTGTCAAAGAATTACATCAAAACAAACAAAAAAAATTTAATGATCATTCAACTTAAAAATGCATCACTTCAATAAAATTACATTCTTCCTCCCCTACTATGCTGCACTGAAATAAATACAAAAATCTCACAACAGTGTTGGGAGGCAAGTAGCAAACATAGTATTATTCATATCTTATAGATGATCCGAAAATATTAACACTATCAGGAAAAAGCAAATCAGGACTTAAATGAAATGTTTTTGTCCATACATGCTAAAATTTTACATGGAGACTCTACCAATAAGAGAACAAGCGTCCAGTGGTTAGGACTCCAGGCTTTCACTGCTGATGGCCTGGGTTTGATCCCCAGTTGGGGAACTCAGATCCCACGAGCCCTGTGGCGTAGCCAAAAAAAACAGCACAAGTCAACAAACTACAAAAGTCCACTTCAAGATCTCCGTTTCATTTAAATTAGTGCCCTTAATTCTCCATTGCCCACATTAAGAACAGAAAAATGGCATAAACAATCCCAAATATAGAAATACAGGAAGCATTACTATAAACAAAACTAGTGGAGGTGATGGAATTCCAGCTGAGCTCTTTCAAATCCTAGAAGATATGCTATTAAAGTGCTGCACTCAATATGCCAGCAAGTTTGGAAAACTCAGCAGTGGCCACAGGACTGAAAAAGGTCAGTTAACATTCCAATCCCAAAGAAGGACAATGCCAAAGAATGTTCAGACTAACGTACAATTGTGCTCATTTCACACTGCTAGCAAGGCAATGCTCAAAATCCTTCAAGTTAGGCTTTAGCAGCACGTGAACCAAGAACTTCCAAATGTTCAAGGTGGATTTAGAGAAGGCTAAGAAACCAGAGATCAAATTGCCACCATTTACTGGATCACAGAAAATGCAAGAGCGTTCCAGAAAAACATCTACTTCTGCTTCACTAACTGTACTAAAGCCTTTGACTGTGTGAATCACAACAAACTGTGGAAATTCTCAGAGACGGGAATACTAGACCACCTTACCTGTCTCCTGAGAAATGTGTATGCAGGCCAAGTAGTAACAGAACCAGACACGGAACAACGGACTGGTTCCAAATTGGGAAAGGAGTATGTCAAGGCTGTATATTGTCACCCTGCTTATTTAACTTATATGCAGAGTACATCACATGACATGCTGGGCTGGATGAATCACAAGCTGGAGTCCAGACTGGACAGAGATATATCAACAATCTCAGATATGCAGATGATACCATTCTAATGATAAAAAGCAAAGAGGAACTAAAGAACGTCTTGATAATGGTGAAAGAGAAGAGTGAAAAAGCTGGCTTAAAACTCAACATTCAAAAAACTAAGATCACAGCATCCAGTCCCATCACTTTATGGCAAATAGGGGGAAAAGTGCAAACAGTGACAGATATTTTATTCTTCTGGGCTCCAAAATCACTGCAGATGGTAACTGCAGGCATGAAATTAAAGACACTTGTTCTTTGGAAGGAAAACTATGACAAACCTAGACAGCATATTAAAAAGCAGAGATGTCACTTTGCCAGCAAAGGTCCATACAGTCAAAGTTATGGTTTTTCCAACAGCCACTGCACAGATGTGAGAGATGGACCATAAAGAAAGCTGAGTGCTGGAGAATGGATGCTTTGGAATTGTGGTGCTGGAGAAGACTCTTGAGAGTCCCTTGGAAAGCAAGGAGATCAAATCAGTCCATCTTAAAGGAAATCAACCATGAATATTCACTGGAATGACTGAAGCTTAATAGGGTTAGGGTTAACCTATTGGAAGCTGCAACGCGTTGGCCACCTGATGCGAAGAGCTGCCTCACTGAAAAAGACGCCGATGCTGGGCAAGATGGAGTCCAGGGGCAGGAGGGGGCAACAGAGGGTGAGGCGGCTGGGTGGCATCGCCGACCCAGTGGACAGGAGCCTACACGAGCTCCAGGAGAGACGGAAGGGCAGGGAAGCCTGGCGAGCTGCAGTCCAAGGGGCCACAGAGTCAGACACAACTCAGCAACTGAACAACAACAATCCCAAGTAATAACATCTGGGAATATGATGTATCTTTTTCTGGTGTTTTCTGAAACTGACCTCAGTATTCAGTGCAATTTGGATTATCTGAGAACATGCCGATTTATGACTAAGAGAAGGATTTGGGGGCACAGTGCAGACAGGCACAGTGAAAGGTGTCTATCAGTTTAGATTTAGCACAGAGCTGACATGATGCACCAACTAGGACACACCCAGCAGAGATCACTCACAGGCAGAGAGTGACTGTGCAGGACTGAGCGCTTCAGAATGCTGTGCACAACAGCACCGGAGCATCACCTTTCCAAAATAAACCAACAGCGACTAAAATACATCTCTGCATCAGGTCTTCTGCTGAAATAAAATCACCCAGTGTCTTGGAAAAGAGCCATTCTCACCCATGGGATGTACCACAATCAGGATGTGGGGCATGTCACAAGAAATGGCTTATAGTTAAAAGATCAAAATTCTAAGAATGATTTCCTTGTTTAAAAAACTTTACAAATGTCACTCATTTGCATTCCAGTATACTTGTGTGAGTGGGAAAGGGGTGAAGCTACAGCCAGTGGACAGGAAATTATAATCCTGTATTTGCTCACAGTAACTCAGACCATAAACAATCTGCCTGCACTGCAGGGACCTGGGTTGGATCCCCGAGTCGGGAAGAGCCCCTGGAGAAGGGAATGGCGACCCACACCAGTGTTCTTGCCTGGAGAATCCCATGGACAAGAGGAGCCTGGTGGGCTGGAGAATCCCATGGACAGAGGAGCCTGGTGAGCTGGAGAATCCCATGGACAGAGGAGCCTGGTGGGCTATAGTCCATAGGGTTGAAAAGAGTCAGACACGACTGAGCAACTGACATGTAACGTATATGCTCACAGACAGTAGAGAAGAGTGAACACTATCCATCCTGTGTGGCAGGTGAAAACGTTTGGAGACTCGCTGTTTTAAGTATGCCTTCTAAATGTATAACATAAAATACAGGACCTCAAATTAGTACTTTGAAATAATTTTAGTGAAGACTACAAGTCACAGAGGCCTGCGTTGAAATGCCAGCCTTCTTGATCCTACTTGGGCAAGTACTTGGACAAGTTACCTAAGCGGCTTGAGCCTTACTTTGCTAATGCTACTTAAGAATTAACTAGGAATTAACCTACACCTTGCACGGTCGTATAGAGAACGTGGCACAGAGGTGTTCACTATTACAGAGTAACAATTAGGAGCAGAGACCCAGTCCTCCACCTCTGTGTCCCTTCAGTTACCTACCCTTACTAGTTTCCTAGTCTATAATACGATCACCTTTTAGAATTAGGGTGTTGTAAAGATTAAATGTCTTACAACACTGCCCGGCAAGTAGCACACACTAGCTACGTGTTAGTTACTATTAACATCATTATCATCACCACCACTGAAATGTTAAGTAAACACTGCCACATTATCAGATTCATTACTTTTCTACTATATGAAAAAATGCTCCTTGAAAATTAACCTTATTTAGTGAACTGATTATAATATAGGATGAACTCACACACTCAAAAGAGTTTTTATGCTGATTTTTAGAAACTTTAAATATACAAGAAATTATCTGAATTACCATTGGTCATGAATGTTGACAAGATATATACAACAAATATCCATTTTCAGTGAACATATCCCTTCACGGAACTAAAGCATATCACAAACTGATATGTCTATTGTAGTTTCTCCCCAAAGATTTCAAAGCAGTTTAAAATAATTATATATAGCAATTCTCAAAACTTACAAGTATACTTACCTGGCAGAGGAGATACCATTATCAAGAAGGTGGTTCTCCCAGGGCGAGGCTCACCCATTGCACTCCATGTTGACCTCTGCGATTTCCTCAAATAGGGGAAACTCGACTGTGTAATATTATGGGGGACTGCGGGCGCCGCTTTCCCCTGAAAAAAAAACTTACAAGTTACCAGAGAAAATTGCATCTGAGAGCAATCAACATCTTTCTCTAAAACTTTTGCTACATAATTCCAAAGTGCTACAGTCTAACTGTTGCAAACCTGCCACTCATCCAATCAGTCGGAACACTGACTGCATGTCCACTGCACAGGCAGGCACTGGGCCAAACCCTGAGACCACAGCGACAGTGGGCGCCGCCAACACTGTGATTAAATGTTCCTGAAATGCTGTTTTCCTTAAACAGTGAAAAGAGTAAATTGTATGTTCCAACACTGGAGTGCATTAATAGTTAAGAGTTAAGTAACTTCATAAAAGTGACAGTACAATATTTTCCCCAAGGAGACTAGGATTAAATGAAATAAGCATCCGTCTCTACTGCTCAATTACTAAGTAAAGGTAAATGACCACTTTAAATGAGTCAAATAACCTCAAGAATGACACTATTTTTCACCCATCTGAAGGAGAAAGTTTTGAGAAAATCTTAAGTTAGCTGTTACATGTCACTTGTAATCTATCAGAAATAAAGTACATTCACTCAGTTTCACTCAGCATCTGAAACTGAATTTTTGCTGGGGCGACTAGGGTCAATTTACTAATCATGCCTTCCTTTGATCAACCATTTTTTCTTAGGAGAGAAAAATCTAGCCTTAATGCAATCATCAAACAATCTAGAATTCATACTTTTTATCCTACATTTTACAAAACAAGATTTTTCTCAAGTAGCTACCTGTTAAAGTTTTAAAGAATTTAACATATATATTACCCAGCAAAATTGCTCTGCCCAAAAAAAAAAAAAAAATGCAATCTTGACTCCAAGTTAAGTAATCTTAGTGCTTCAAGTGGTCATCCAAAACCTGAAAGTGGACAAACAGCCAACCACCTTTTTAGTACCTACCTCTCCAGAAGAAAGGGCTGTTAGACAAATGCTATTAATATTGACAGCAATTGTATCAAACTGACATGCAGGAAGGTGCACTTCAGGATTAAGTACCTTCCTTGGAGTTCATTATTATGAACTATGAATGTCACATTAGAAAAACTGCTGTCATTTCATTTTATGAATGCTGAATCAGGTAGCTTTAGTTAACTGCAACACTTTACAAACAGGCTATCAAGTAAGCCCCAATTACCAAGTTGTTCCAGACACAGAGCTTCTGTTTCTATTATTAAGTGTAATTAAAGAATTAAAAGGATCAGTTTATTTTTCTTGATACATTAGTCTAAAACGATCTGCAATAAGTCTCTGAACACCCAAGTGACTGAAATTCCTTGAGCTATACAAAACACTCCTCTGGAATGCCAGTCTTCCAAATGGCAAGACTCTAAGAACACACAACTGATACACATTCTCCACATTACACATGAAGGAGTAAAAAGATTTCAAACTCAGTAAATTTACAGGAGGGAGGGGAGAAAAAGTGAAAACAAATGCCCCAAGTCTTTGTCTTCTCCAGAATGGCATTTTGTAGCACTGCAAGAATTCAGGCATTTCATCAGTATTCTGCACACTGGGGGACATTCAGGAACTGCTGGTGACAGATGAGCCGACAAGAAGCTTCACCAACAAACAGTATTAAAAGGTAATGTTGCAAATCAGTCATGGAACAGCGGAGAAGGAATGTGGAGGAGTTCAAAGAGTAACAATCTTCGGCCAAATTTTACATTCAGAGCAAATCAATCACACACTCCTCCAGGGAAAAAAAAGAGAGAGAGATTTGGTGTGACCCAGAATAACCATGAGGAACACACACACACACACACACAGCAAGTGCCACTTCCACTAAAGAGAGAGATTTGGTGTGACCCAGAATAACCATGAGGAACACACACACACACACACACACACACACACAGCAAGTGCCACTTCCACTAAAGAGAGAGATTTGGTGTGACCCAGAATAACCATGAGGAACACACACACACACACACACACACACACACACACAGCAAGTGCCACTTCCACTACAGTTTGACAGTCATGCATTTGGATAATTATAGTAGAAACGTGTGTTTTGGAAACACAGCTAAGACCACACCCTAGGACCGAGAACCGGGACTTTAAATGCTAAGGATCTGCGGTCCACGCAACACCTGAATCGGGCGGTATCGTGGCACAGGTGGAAGGGGTCGGGGCACCAAGTTCAAGGCAGGTGATCTGGAGGGCCGCGTGTCCGGGCGAGGCCTGGTGGAGTCCGAGGGAGAAGGGGGTGTGGATCCGGGGACCAGCACCGAGAGGGAAGGCGGCCGCTGGGAGGAACGTGGGAGCTCCGGGTCGGGGGACGACCAAAGACCCGGGAGGGGAAAGCGCCCGGAGCCAAAGGCCACGGGCGGAGGCAAGACTGGGCACGGGAAAGGGCGGGAACACGCGCGGGGAGACGCGAGGGGAAGGAGGCAGGGGCGGAGAAAGGCACAGCCGAATGAATGAGCGCCAGGGCGGCCCGGGGCGCGGAGGAAGGGCCCGGGGCGCCCGCGGAGATGCCGCCGCACGCCAGGGGTGGGCGCCGGAGTGGGCGCCGGCCCCACCGCGCCCGCCTCTCCGCCAAAATGGGGTCGCGGAATTATGCCTAGAGGACAGTGTTAGAGAAAGCTAGAGAAGTGCTGACCTTTGATTTTGCCTTTTATGTTTAAAAACACTACCACCACTAACAACTTCCGAAGATATTTTTTAGATGCCCTGAGCGCCCTGTCTCATGCATCGAAACTGGACTGGCGATCTATTGCACATATGATAATATACATGTTTCAGTGCTATTCTCTCAGATCATCCCACCCTCACCTTCTCCCACAGAGTCCAAAAGACTGTTCTATACATCTGTGTCTAAAAGAAGCATTTTAAACGCTATCCACCTGATTCCTAACAAGGGGCACAGAATAGATTAATGTAAAAGTCCTTAAGAAAAAGCTTTGTTAAACTGAGACTGAGGCAACATCAAGGCACATCTATCTGTGGGAACAGAATAGATAAGATTTTTCAGTCACACTAAATAACAAACACTACACCAATTTTTTCAACAATTATTATCCTATTTGCTATGCATGTTTAAACTTTAATTGTCTTTTATTTCCACTTATTGCAGAGTCTAGTTAATGCATGTTTAATCTTTAATTGTCTTTTATTTCCACTTATTGCAGAGTCTAGTTAATTTCAGATATTGACTATTTAAGTCTGAACTTACAAGGGGGAAACATATCAAAAAAGGACACATACCTTTTATTGGCATTATTTCACAATATATGGAAGTCAAATCATCATGGAGTATGCTTTAAACTTATGCAGTGATGTATGACAACTATTTCTCAATAAAACTGGAATAAACAAAGAATAATGGGAAAAAATGCACTACTCTAAAAATTAGTCTTTAATGACCAAAGTGTGTGTGTGTGTGTCTTAAAGCTTTATGTTTAAAACACTGTCCAAACATGCTACACATCCTAAGATAAAATTGATTTTTTTTTTTCTGTATCTTCTCTTTCAAGAAAAAAAAAAACAAAACCTTACATATCTTACAGTTTTTCTCTTAGGAATGAAAGTAGCCATATGATATCTAACGGATTTAACAGATACAAAACATCAATACACACAAATACAAAAGCATCACATCATACAGCTTAATTTCTCAAAACAGCTGGTACTTTCTTAATGGAATTCTGCTTTTCCTAATTTCAAGAGGCTTTGCAGAGATATACAAGTGGAAAATAATCACTATTTCCACATTTTGGCATACACAGTATATTACCTCGTGTTGCCCATTATGCAGTAAAGAGGAACTGCCATAGCCTGAAATGAGTCTATACATCTATGAGTCAAGGCCTGAAATGAGTCTATACATCTAAACATGTACACACACCATTCTGTGGGACATGCTCAGAGTGCTCACAGCACTGCATCTGAGTGTTACTCTCAAACATTAGTATAAACACAAGAAGACAAATCAATGAAATAAAACTTCTCCAACCTATGCAGAGAAAAAAACAGCTAGTACTGTGCTATCTTTATTGTCTAGACTTAAACTCCTTAAATGATTTAACAGGTTAATATCCACAAACCAAATGAATGCATCATTGCAACACAATAATTATTTGCCATAATTAATACTTTCATATCATCAATAATTTTTATGTACGTATTTTAGACTGAAAAAACAAACAGAAAAGGCTGGTAAGCATCACTTCAAATGAGGGATCAAACTCAGTATCACCAAGAAATGTGACAATCATTGGTATGCCTTCTGATGTGACACATGGGGACATTCTCAATACTATCCTCTGTAAAATACTTGTCAAATATGCTGTACCTCAATCTATGTATAAGGAGACATAAAACAGAAAAATCCAAACTACAGAACAACTTCTCAGACCACCTGCCTGGGTGGGAAGGAGCAGGTGCGTGCATGCCCAGCTGCCCAGTCGTGTCCAACTCTTTGGGACCCCACGCACTATAGCCCACCAGGCTCCTCTATCCATGGGATTTCCCAAGCAAGAATACTGGAATGGGTTGCCATTTCCACCTCCAGGGGATCTTCCCAAATCAGGGATCAAACCTGTGTCTCCTGCATTGGCAGGCGGATTCTTTACCACTGAGGTCAACAAAAAAAAGCAAGAGTTCCATTCATGTTAAATGTGCCAGGTCAAGGACCTCGGAGAGTCACAGGAGCACAAGTGTGTAGGTAGGTCATGGAAGGCCAGCCCACAACACTGCACCTCCACCCCCATGGCTTCTGACTGATCGATCCAGAGAGGGGCACCTGAGGAATCACTGGCAGCAGCAAGAGCCCAGAGCCAGCGTCCCAACCAGACGATCACCTGGGCTGGGCTGGGCTTTCCTGGGGCTCGCCCTCCTTTCACGACTGCTCATGTTTTTTGAGGCTGCATTCCTAGTCTCTCTGCCAGTTTTGTGAGTTACTTGCCAGCCTCCCAATACATTCCTTTTCCATCCAAATTACCCTGTCAATTTCTGCAGGCTGCAACCTAAGATGCTTGAATGAATTATAAAGAATATTCTGGACTCAAATACAATGCTAACTATAACTTCCTTCCTAATTTAAAGCCATTCCTATAAATAAACACATCTTAACTATGTTACAAATGTAACTCTGAGATGCAGACTGTAAAGATCTTATGAAATTAAAAGTGACATAAATCAGCTTTTTGAGACATTTAAGAGGTGCCTGTATTCCTAAAAATAACTAAAAAAACTTTAAGTTTAAAAGTACAAAATTTGAATGCTAGAGTATAAGAACATCCAGAAAGAAGAAATGACAAAACACCAAGAACATTTTAAACAGTATCAATCAAATAAAAAACTAAACTAGCTTTCCAGAAAAAGAAAACACTGATGCATGTTTTGAGAAAATAGGAACACTAGAATGGTACTGGTTTTTACAAAGTGTTTTCCCTGGGGTAAGAAGGCTTCTTTCTCCTTTATGAAAACCAAACCGTGGGCTTCCCTGGTGGTTCAGTGGTAAAGAATCCGCCTGCCAATACAGGAGACATGGGTTCAACACCTGACCTGGGAAGATCCCACATGCCAAGGAGCAACTAAGTCAGTGCACTGCCTGCACCCCCCCAAAGAAAGCTCCAAGAACAGTAATGAAAACAATTCTCCACCTGCGTCTACCTTTTCTCTAGATCCCTACTTCATGCTTCCTCACTAAAAATTAACACGTAAGTAAAACTACATTTCACTGTTTCTGAAAAGTTTTCACAATTCAATTCAAAACTGAATTTTTAGCTATATTAAAAGCTCACACTTCTTACATTCTTGATAGTAGTATCCAGTAGTCATTTAAATCCTCTAATCTATTTGGTATGCTAAAGAAGTACATTTAGAGGAAGTAAAACATATGTGAAGGGGAGTAAGAACATTTAAAGTTATAGGAAACATCTGCTTCAGAGAGGAAAGAGCACTAGTAATATTTGTGAGCACCTATGTGTACCATGAATTTTGCTATAGACCAAAATCTCTTTGGAAAACACTAGAAAGCAGATGATGCTACCCCTTTTATGAAAAGTAAATGACAGAAATTAACCTAAAAAACTGGTTTACTCACCTCATGTCAGTGCTAACAAGGTTTTGGTTTGACTCAAGCACAGATCTGCCTGGCCCTAAAGGCAGTGTTTTACCCCCAAAATGTCTCAATGGGCACATTCTTCTTATAAAAATTTGTTTTCACTGATATTTTTCTTATTAGAAAAACAACAGTAACCATTACCCCGAACAAGCAGAACCTGTGGGATGTAACCATAAAGCAAATTTCTGTTCACTGCTGCTCTTTAAAGTTATTCTTTGGTGATAGTGCCCCGAACCTTTATTATGATTTTAGTCATTTTCAAGTTATAAAAACTGAGCTTAGAAACTGATAGACCCTGTTTAGTACCATATAATTGTCAAAATTGTCATTCAAGGTTACAGCTTCTCCCCTATGCCCGGCTCTGCCTAAGGCAGGCTGCTGTTTAGTCGCTAAGTCGTGTCTTACTCTCTGAGACCCAATGGATTATATACTCTGCCAGGCTCCTCTGTCCAAGGATTTCCCAGGCAAGAATACTGCAGTGGGCTGCCATTTCCTTCTCCAAAAGCAGGCTAGCAGGCATTATTAAGAGGACTGCACTTTACCCCTCTTCCTTCCACCTCAGTAACCCTGGGTGAGGCAATTAAGGGTCCCTGTAGGACATGGGCACTCTCTTAGCTCACAAGGGCATAAAGCCAACCTGTGAGGAACTGCTTCCAGGATCCTGGGACGCTCTCAGCCACTCCAGCCCTTTGAGATCTCTCACTGCATTTCCTTGATGGAGAACATGCAGGTGCTCTGGGCATCCAGTCATCTAGTCCCTGCTCCACTCCACACCACTTTGTTCCAGCGGGCTTTCTCTCACTGGTGGCCCTCACAGGATCCGCAGGAACCACGCAACCCTCGCCCCAGAGAACAAGGACCCACACAGGTCCTTTTCGTGTGCTGCCAGAGCAAACAGCCTCTCCTTCACCCAGGCATGAGAGACATTCATCAACCCGCTGTGTCCACGAACCGAATCAATCGCTGAGTAAGCTCTCCAAGTCACCCCATACTTGGGGTGGGGGGAACGCTGAGATGGGAGCGGGAGTCAGAAGAAACTCACATCAACCACTTGGTTCAAAAACGCTTCCAATTTCCAACTTCCTGAATCTTTATATACCGACAGATGGGATAGGTGTTAGAAGTCACAAGATCCGTTTTCTGGCTCTTTCTCTTGCAGGACCTGCATTGTGTTGTTCTTACAACGCATTTCAGAAATGTGCATCTACTGACTTAGAGCTCAACTCAGAACAAAAGAGCTTCATTGTAACATCTTATTACATAATATAGTTAATATTTTTTTCTAAAATTTCCACCAAAAGCAGGAAGAAAAATCTGTAAGCCCACCAGTTAGTCACTGCTAACTGGTTTTCATTCTGTAGAGTCTAGTTGTCATCTGAAAGTTTCTTGTTTCAAGTTTTAACTTTTAAAAACCATGGAAAAAGCACTCATTTATATAATTTCATTGAGCGATCCAGTTTCCCACATAACCTAAGCATGACATTCTCAGACGAGATTGGGCACATTCAGGGTGATATGGCCATGGACTAAGCATGACATTTTCAAACACCAAATTTACACTGAACCAACCAATGTGCGCGGTGGCTTCTTGAAACTTGTCTGTCTATGTCACTCTCCAAAGTCAAAACCTCTTTAATGGCTCCCTATTTCCAAAATTAAACTTCAATCTTTTTAAATGAAGCATAATCTGTATGGTTTAAAACATGTATTCATCATAGAAAAATCATACTGCAAGAAAAATGTGAATGTCAGAGGAGTTTCTGATCATGGAAGTGGACCTACACTCAGACGAATTTGGTCAGCTCAAATTTGGCTACTGAAAGTAGCGAAGGACCCAGCTTCATCAAGTCTACGAGGCTGAAATCACCAAGGACAAAAGCGCAAATATGCTACTCCTCTATAACTCAGTAAAAACCAAGCTTGCAACAGGGATCAGCCCCCACAAGACTGTAAATACAACTATCACTGCACAGACACATATAATTTATTGGTTCCACACTCACTGTCACAACTGCCCAAAAGTTTACCTAATACTTAACAGGAGATTTCTGCAAACTAAATTTATTTAAAGCTGGATCTGGGGATTAATTTCTCAAAGTTTCACACATAATTTGCCATCCATTCACAGAGCACACATTTAAAATTTTGTTTGAAGGCCATCTTTAGGCAGATGAGTGAGAAATACATTCCATTTAACATGAGACCAAGAAAACAACACTCATAGTTCTCAGCCCAAAGCATCTTCACTCTTCTCAGAAGTTTATGTTAGTAAAAACTCACAGAATTTAAAAAGTGCCTGAAGGAAGAAAAATAATCATTTCTCTCCTGAAGTTGACGATAGAGGTACTCACTCAAGAAGTACACAAGAACAAGGAGTGTGGGCAAATACTGACACGTCTCTATGTATAATTGCAGAGGGTGTGTGTGCACTCATACAACATGCATGTACGTGCAGAGGTGTCTGGAGACACGTTCACCAAAACAGTGACCACTCAGATGATGATTTCTACATTCTTCTTTTACTTTTCTATATAGTTTCAATATTTAACAGTGTTTATTTTTTTTACAAGAAGAATGTTATATTATTATGGCATGAAAAGCTACAGTAATCAAAATATGTGGTACTGGCAGAAGGAGAGACATGCAGACCAATGAAACAGAAATGAGAGTCCAGAAATAAAGCCATATATCTATGGCCAATTAATTACCAACAGAAACGCCAAGGCAATTCATTCAACAGGGGGAAAGGACAGTCTCATCAACAAATAGTGCTGAGACAACTGGATAGTGATATACAAAAAGATGAATTCAGACATCTTCCTCACACTATACACAAAAGTTAATTTAAAATGGATCAAAGACCTAAATCTAAGAGCTAAAACTATAAAAAAAAAAAAAAAAAAAAAAAAAACACTTTTAGAAGAAAACAGAGGAGTAAATCTCTACATCCATCCTACAGTACAGATGAACTTCCCCATCCTGTTAAGTCCCAGAGAGGACTCTCCCAATCAGGAAGGGTTGCATGCAGGAAAGTGCTAGCTAGCACCTTTGGGGCTCCACAGCCCTAAGAACCATTTCTGGTGACAAGTCTCTGTGACTCATGATTTTACTGACTGGAGCCTCTGATAAAGGTGCCACCTGGAGTGCCCCTGGGCGGAAGGACTCTTCTGCCTCCCTGAACAGCTATCAGGCCCACTGCTTTTGTTGAGCAGCTGGCTACTCGGCTCCTGTGGAAACTGAGAAGCCTGACTCAGGGAGGCCTCGTAAGTCCCAGTCTGATGCTTCTACTCTGGGGTGGGTCAGCTCGTACTCAACGACTAAGAATATGCAGAGTCAACTGAAAATGTGTATTTGAGAATGTATCTGGATTGCCTTAGCTTCACAACATCTCAGCTTTACCTGAAAAAGAGGTGGACAGCCCTCTGGGGAAACTCATCCTCCACTTTACCACTGGACACAAAGTTATGGGCCCAAGGGAGCCCACATCCATAAACCCTGTATTGCCAGACCATCCCCTGTCAGTACTTGAGCACTGATCACTATCAGTTCTTTCATGGACTTTAGCAAAAGCCTCTGAACTTGCTCAACTATATTCAGTCTTACTTTACCTTCAGGCCATTCTCCAAAAGTTTTGAGAACAATCTTTTGAAAAGATAAATGAATATTTCTCACCCCCTTTAAAGTCCTATAATGGCTTACCGTGGCCTTTGGTCCAAACTGCCCTGAACCTGTTAACATGACCCAGCCAGCCAGCCTCACAGCACACTTCCTGTCCACCTCTTTCCCACGTCTCCTTCATGCCTGGCAGTACCGCCACACGGAACCAGTGACTGTTTCTAAGATGCACAGGATTGATCTCACCTCCAGGCTTTGGCCTCTCCTCCTTCCTATGTCCCTGCGTTTCTCCTTTTGCCAGACTGACTAATGGTCCACTCTTCAGATCTCAGTTTAGATGGCATTACAAGATGGGTGTTTATCCTAGCTCATAAGATTAGGTACCTGCTAAATTCATACTGTCTATTCTCCTCCGTCTTTGCTTCTACTCTTAAAAAGGGACCACTAACGTTTTATTCACTGTAGTATAACCCTGCTTATGTGCTCAGTAACTATTTGAGTAATCAATAGCAATCATATTCCATGTACTGTCCCAGGTGTCAAAGAATTACATCAAAACAAACAAAAAAAATTTAATGATCATTCAACTTAAAAATGCATCACTTCAATAAAATTACATTCTTCCTCCCCTACTATGCTGCACTGAAATAAATACAAAAATCTCACAACAGTGTTGGGAGGCAAGTAGCAAACATAGTATTATTCATATCTTATAGATGATCCGAAAATATTAACACTATCAGGAAAAAGCAAATCAGGACTTAAATGAAATGTTTTTGTCCATACATACTAAAATTTTACATGGAGACTCTACCAATAAGAGAACAAGTCAAGAACTCCCTGGCATCCAGTGGTTAGGACTCCAGGCTTTCACTGCTGATGGCCTGGGTTTGATCCCCAATTGGGGAACTCAGATCCCACGAGCCCTGTGGCGTAGCCAAAAAAAACAGCACAAGTCAACAAACTTACAAAAGTCCACTTCAAGATCTCCGTTTCATTTAAATTAGTGCCCTTAATTCTCCATTGCCCACATTAAGAACAGAAAAATGGCATAAACAATCCCAAATATAGAAATACAGGAAGCATTACTATAAACAAAACTAGTGGAGGTGATGGAATTCCAGCTGAGCTCTTTCAAATCCTAGAGAAATGTGTATGCAGGCCAAGTAGTAACAGAACCAGACATGGAACAACGGACTGGTTCCAAATTGGGAAAGGAGTATGTCAAGGCTGTATATTGTCACCCTGCTTATTTAACTTATATGCAGAGTACATCACATGACATGCTGGGCTGGATGAATCACAAGCTGGAGTCCAGACTGGAGAGAGATATATCAACAATCTCAGATATGCAGATGATACCATTCTAATGATAAAAAGCAAAGAGGAACTAAAGAACGTCTTGATAATGGTGAAAGAGAAGAGTGAAAAAGCTGGCTTAAAACTCAACATTCAAAAAACTAAGATCACAGCTTCCAGTCCCATCACTTTATGGCAAATAGGGGGAAAAGTGCAAACAGTGACAGATATTTTATTTTTCTGGGCTCCAAAATCACTGCAGATGGTAACTGCAGGCATGAAATTAAAGACACTTGTTCTTTGGAAGGAAAACTATGACAAACCTAGACAGCATATTAAAAAGCAGAGATGTCACTTTGCCAGCAAAGGTCCATACAGTCAAAGTTATGGTTTTTCCAACAGCCACTGCACAGATGTGAGAGATGGACCATAAAGAAAGCTGAGTGCTGGAGAATGGATGCTTTGGAATTGTGGTGCTGGAGAAGACTCTTGAGAGTCCCTTGGAAAGCAAGGAGATCAAATCAGTCCATCTTAAAGGAAATCAACCATGAATATTCACTGGAATGACTGAAGCTTAATAGGGTTAGGGTTAACCTATTGGAAGCTGCAACGCGTTGGCCACCTGATGCGAAGAGCTGCCTCACTGAAAAAGACGCCGATGCTGGGGAAGATGGAGTCCAGGGGCAGGAGGGGGGGCAACAGAGGGTGAGGTGGCTGGGTGGCATCGCCGACCCAGTGGACAGGAGCCTACACGAGCTCCAGGAGAGACGGAAGGGCAGGGAAGCCTGGCGAGCTGCAGTCCAAGGGGCCACAGAGTCAGACCAACTCAGCAACTGAACAACAACAATCCCAAGTAATAACATCTGGGAATATGATGTATCTTTTTCTGGTGTTTTCTGAAACTGACCTCAGTATTCAGTGCAATTTGGATTATCTGAGAACATGCCGATTTATGACTAAGAGAAGGATTTGGGGGCACAGTGCAGACAGGCACAGTGAAAGGTGTCTATCAGTTTAGATTTAGCACAGAGCTGACACGATGCACCAACCAGGACACACCCAGCAGAGATCACTCACAGGCAGAGAGTGACTGTGCAGGACTGAGCGCTTCAGAATGCTGTGCACAACAGCACCGGAGCATCACCTTTCCAAAATAAACCAACAGCGACTAAAATACATCTCTGCATCAGGTCTTCTGCTGAAATAAAATCACCCAGTGTCTTGGAAAAGAGCCATTCTCACCCATGGGACGTACCACAATCAGGATGTGGGGCATGTCACAAGAAATGGCTTATAGTTAAAGGATCAAAACTCTAAGAATGATTTCCTTGTTTAAAAAACTTTACAAATGTCACTCATTTGCATTCCAGTATACTTGTGTGAGTGGGAAAGGGGTGAAGCTACAGCCAGTGGACAGGAAATTATAATCCTGTATTTGCTCACGGAAACTCAGACCATAAACAATCTGCCTGCACTGCAGGGACCTGGGTTGGATCCCTGAGTCGGGAAGAGCCCCTGGAGAAGGGAATGGCGACCCACACCAGTGTTCTTGCCTGGAGAATCCCATGGACAAGAGGAGCCTGGTGGGCTGGAGAATCCCATGGACAAGAGGAGCCTGGTGAGCTGGAGAATCCCATGGACAGAGGAGCCTGGTGGGCTATAGTCCATAGGGTTGAAAAGAGTCAGACAGGACTGAGCAACTGACATGTAACGTATATGCTCACAGACAGTAGAGAAGAGTGAACACTATCCATCCTGTGTGGAAGGTGAAAACGTTTGGAGACTCGCTGTTTTAAGTATGCCTTCTAAATGTATAACATAAAATACAGGACCTCAAATTAGTACTTTGAAATAATTTTAGTGAAGACTACAAGTCACAGAGGCCTGCGTTGAAATGCCAGCCTTCTTGATCCTACTTGGGCAAGTACTTGGACAAGTTACCTAAGCGGCTTGAGCCTTACTTTGCTAATGCTACTTAAGAATTAACTAGGAATTAACCTACACCTTGCACGGTCGTATAGAGAACGTGGCACAGAGGTGTTCACTATTACAGAGTAACAATTAGGAGCAGAGACCCAGTCCTCCATCTCTGTGTCCCTTCAGTTACCTAACCTTACTAGTTTCCTAGTCTATAATACGATCACCTTTTAGAATTAGGGTGTTGTAAAGATTAAATGTCTTACAACACTGCCCGGCAAGTAGCACACACTAGCTACGTGTTAGTTACTATTAACATCATTATCATCACCACCACTGAAATGTTAAGTAAACATTGCCACATTATCAGATTCATTACTTTTCTACTATATGAAAAAATGCTCCTTGAAAATTAACCTTATTTAGTGAACTGATTATAATATAGGATGAACTCACACACTCAAAAGAGTTTTTATGCTGATTTTTAGAAACTTTAAATATACAAGAAATTATCTGAATTACCATTGGTCATGAATGTTGACAAGATACATACAACAAATATCCATTTTCAGTGAACATATCCCTTCACGGAACTAAAGCATATCACAAACTGATATGTCTATTGTAGTTTCTCCCCAAAGATTTCAAAGCAGTTTAAAATAATTATATATAGCAATTCTCAAAACTTACAAGTATACTTACCTGGCAGAGGAGATACCATTATCAAGAAGGTGGTTCTCCCAGGGCGAGGCTCACCCATTGCACTCCGGTGTGTTGACCTCTGCCATTTCCTCAAATAGGGGAAACTCGACTGTGTAATTTATGGTAGTGGGGGACTGCGTGCCCGCTTTCCCCTGAAAAAAAAAAACTTACAAGTTACCAGAGAAAATTGCATCTGAGAGCAATCAACATCTTTCTCTAAAACTTTTGCTACATAATTCCAAAGTGCTACAGTCTAACTGTTGCAAACCTGCCACTCCTCCAATCAGTCGGAACAGACTGCAGGTCCACTGCACAGGCAGGCACTGGGCCAAACCCTGAGACCACAGCGACAGTGGGCGCCGCCAACACTGTGATTAAACGTTCCTGAAATGCTGTTTTCCTTAAACAGTGAAAAGAGTAAATTGTATGTTCCAACACTGGAGTGCATTAATAGTTAAGAGTTAAGTAACTTCATAAAAGTGACAGTACAATATTTTCCCCAAGGAGACTAGGATTAAATGAAATAAGCATCCGTCTCTACTGCTCAATTACTAAGTAAAGGTAAATGACCAATTTAAATGAGTCAAATAACCTCAAGAATGACACTATTTTTCACCCATCTGAAGGAGAAAGTTTTGAGAAAATCTTAAGTTAGCTGTTACATGTCACTTGTAATCTATCAGAAATAAAGTACATTCACTCAGTTTCACTCAGCATCTGAAACTGAATTTTTGCTGGGGCGACTAGGGTCAATTTACTAATCATGCCTTCCTTTGATCAACCATTTTTTCTTAGGAGAGAAAAATCTAGCCTTAATGCAATCATCAAACAATCTAGAATTCATACTTTTTATCCTACATTTTACAAAACAAGATTTTTCTCAAGTAGCTACCTGTTAAAGTTTTAAAGAATTTAACATATATGTTACCCAGCAAAATTGCTCTGCCCAAAAAAAAAAAAAATGCAATCTTGACTCCAAGTTAAGTAATCTTAGTGCTTCAAGTGGTCATCCAAAACCTGAAAGTGGACAAACAGCCAACCACCTTTTTAGTACCTACCTCTCCAGAAGAAAGGGCTGTTAGACAAATGCTATTAATATTGACAGCAATTGTATCAAACTGACACGCAGGAAGGTGCACTTCAGGATTAAGTACCTTCCTTGGAGTTCATTATTACGAACTATGAATGTCACATTAGAAAAACTGCTGTCATTTCATTTTATGAATGCTGAATCAGGTAGCTTTAGTTAACTGCAACACTTTACAAACAGGCTATCAAATAAGCCCCAATTACCAAGTTGTTCCAGACACAGAGCTTCTGTTTCTATTATTAAGTGTAATTAAAGAATAAAAAGGATCAGTTTATTTTTCTTGATACATTAGTCTAAAACGATCTGCAATAAGTCTCTGAACACCCAAGTGACTGAAATTCCTTGAGCTATACAAAACACTCCTCTGGAATGCCAGTCTTCCAAATGGCAAGACTATAAGAACACACAACTGATACACATTCTCCACATTACACATGAAGGAGTAAAAAGATTTCAAACTCAGTAAATTTACAGGAGGGAGGGGAGAAAAAGTGAAAACAAATGCCCCAAGTCTTTGTCTTCTCCAGAATGGCATTTTGTAGCACTGCAAGAATTCAGGCATTTCATCAGTATTCTGCACACTGGGGGACATTCAGTAACTGCTGGTGACAGATGAGTCGACAAGAAGCTTCACCAACAAACAGTATTAACAGGTAATGTTGCAAATCAGTCATGGAACAGCGGGAGAAGGAATGTGGAGGAGTTCAAAGAGGAACAATCTTTGGCCAAATTTTACATTCAGAGCAAATCAATCACACACTCCTCCAGGGAAAAAAAAAGAGAGAGAGATTTGGTGTGACCCAGAATAACCATGAGGACCACACACACACACACACACAGAGCAAGTGCCAAGTCCACTACAGTTTGACAGTCATGCATTTGGATAATTATAGTAGAAACGTGTGTTTTAGAAACACAGCTAAGGCCACACCCTAGGACCGAGAACCGGGACTTTAAATGCTAAGGATCTGCGGTCCACGCAACACCTGAATCGGGCGGTATCGGGGCACCAAGTTCAAGGCAGGTGATGAGGAGGGCCGCGTGTCCGGGCGAGGCCTGGTGGAGTCCGAGGGAGAAGGGGGTGTGGATCCGGGGACCAGCAGCGGGAGGGAAGGCGGCCGCTGGGAGGAAAGGACGTGGGAGTTCCGGGTCGGGGGACGGCCATAGAGACGCCGGAGGGGAAAGCGCCCGGAGCCAAAGGCCACGGGCGGAGGCAAGACTGGGCACGGGAAAGGGCGGCGAGCACGCGCGGGGAGACGCGAGGGGAAGGAGGCAGGGGCGGAGAAAGGCACAGCCGAATGAATGAGCGCCAGGGCGGCCCGGGGCGCGGAGGAAGGGCCCGGGGCGCCCGCGGAGATGCCGCCGCACGCCAGGGGTGGGCGCCGGCCCCACCGCGCCCGCCTCTCCGCCAACATGGGGTCGCGGAGCAGACGAGCCAGGGGTGTGAGAGAAGCGAGGAAAACGGGAAAAAAATAAACCAGTCACCCTCCCCGCGAGCCTCCAGGCGCTCTCTCTCAGCCCCGTTCCTCCGCCCTCCTCGAGCCGCGGCGGCAGCTCCTCAGCAGCGCTAGGGGGAGCCCCGGGCCCGGAGCGGGGCAGCGTCGGCGGCGGCGGCGGCGGCCGGACGGGGAACCCCTCCGCACCTGCCCCTGTGGCGGAGCCGCGACGAGCCAGGCGGCGGCGGCAACGGCGGCAACGGCGGCAACGGCTCCTGCGAGCGGGGAGGGCAAATGAGCCGGATGTACAGGGTAACGGCGAGGAGGGGGAAGGGGCAACGCCTGGAAGTGAACGCCGCGGGCCTGTCCGGCCGTGCGCACGCGCCGCGCGCCCGCCGCGCCAGGTAAACCGTCTTCCTTCCCCGCCCCCTTTGCTCCCGCCCCGCCCCTAGGGGGCGGGGCGGGGCCGGAGACAGGCGGTCTGGAAGGCTCCGCGAGGAGAGGAAGGGGGCGCGGCTACCTTCTCCGCTACCCCGCCCTCCTTAAAGGGGCAGCATCTTAAAGGCTGAGACGGCTTCTGGGTGGACCCGCGTCTTGCAGCCTTCTCATTTTACAGATGGAAAACTGAGGCTTGTCCAAGATCACACAAAACTGAAAGGTAAAGCTAAGATTTTAACTCAGGTCTGCCTGAAATAGGTTTTTGGATATATAAATATGTACATATCCTCAAACACAGATTTCTTTGTATAACATGTAAAATTTTACTTAATATTATTGCTGTTCATTACAGTATGCATCTAGTCCTCAAAAATGATTTTCGCATTTATCTTAAGCTTTATATCCATTCTAGAAATTATGTAGACACAGTTTAACCTATCTCATTGTTCACTTCCCTTCTTTAGATCTATAGTCACCCATTCTTTAGTTTCTTTTTTTAATCACTTTGTTGAGGTATGATTGCCATACAAAAAGCATATTTCAAGTAAATAGAGCTTGATGAGTTTGGAGATAAGTATATATGATATCCATGAACCATCACCACAATCTATGTCATGAACATACTCATCACCTCATCACCTCCAAAGGTTTCCTCCTGATCTCTTTTTTTTTCTCCAGCTTTATTGGGGTATCATTGACAAAACTAAGTTATTTAAAGGATACAATGTGATGATTTGATATATGTATACATTGTAAAAGAATTCTTCCCATCAAATTAGTTAACATGTTTATCATTTCATAATTTTACCTTTTTGTGTGTGTGAGAATGAGCACATTCTACTCTCTCAGTGAATTTTGATTATAGAATATTGTTATCAAATATAGTAAAGTTAGCACGTCAGACCTTGTTTATTTTATAACTAAAAGTCTGCAGCCTTTATCAACCTCTGCCTGTTAGTCCTACTCCCCAACTCAAGTGGATTCCCAGGTGGCCCAGTGGTAAAGAATCCGCCTGCCAGTGCAGGAGATGTAGGTCTGATCCCTGGGCTGGGAAGATTCCTTGAAGGAGCAAGATAAAACCCCAGATAAACGACTAAATGGAAGGAAGAGAGGCAACCTTCCAGAAAAAGAATTCGGAATAATGATAGTGAAGTCGATTCAGGATCTCAGAAAAAGAATGGAAGCAAAGATTGAGAAGATGTGTGAAATGTTGACAGAATTGTGGACATCACTGCCACAGAACACACTATAGGAAAAAGAATGAAAAGAAATGAAGGCAGCCTAAGAGACTTCTGGGACAACATTAAACACACTGATATTTGCATTATAGGTGCCCCAGAGGGAGAAGAGGGAGAGAAAGGACCTGAGAAAGTATTTGAAGAGATAATAGCTGAAAACTTCTCTAACGTGAGAAAGGAAATAGTCAACCAAGTCCAGGAATCACAGAGTCCCGGGCAGGATAGAGTCCCGGGCAGGATAAACCCAAGGAGGAACACATTGAGACACATAATCAAACTGACAAAAATTAAAGACAGAGATAAAATACTAAAAGCAACAAAGGAAAAACAACAAATAATATTCAAGGGAATGCCCATCAGGCTGTCAGCTGTTTTCTCAAACGAAATTCTACAAGCCAGAAGGGAATGACATGATATATTTAAAATGATGAAAGGGAAGAAGCTACAAGCAAGAAAACTCTACCCAGCAAGACTCTCCTTCAGATTTGATGGAGAAATCAATAGCTTTCCAGACAAGTAAAAGTTAAGAGAATTCACCACCAAACCAGTTTTACAACAAATGCTAACGGAACTTCTCTAGGCAGGAACAAGAGAAGGAAAATATTTACCTATAGAAAATAAGCCCAAAACAAGTTACAAAAATGGTAATAGGATCATACATATCAATAATTGCATTAAATGTAAATAGATTAAATGCACCAACCAAAAGACATAGACTGGCTGAGCAGATGAAAACATGTGCATGTATGCAATTCCATCACTCTGCTTGACTCTCCAAATTGCATGCAATTATTTTATATTGTTAGGCTAATCATGTTCTATTATGGCTTGCAATTGTAATTATCTTTTATTTTTGTCTGGCTATTGATTGTGAAAACTGATAAACATCTTTCACTATTGTGATTACGTAACTGTTACTCATTTAATACCATTTATCATGATTGGTCAACAGAAAAATCATAGAATTCTATATCATCAAAGCTACCACTTTATAGAAAAATCTGTAATCACTTTTTAAAATTCAGATGCGTATCAGAATTATCTTGGAGGTTTTTCCAAAAATACAAACGTCCAGGTATTGCTTCTTCTTTTGACTGGAGTTCCAGATATGTTTCTAATGAGCAGCCATATTTAAAAACAACTGGACAATATGAGGACGTTTTACTTTTATCTAGTCTGTTTCACTTTTCCCATTTCATAGTCAATGCTCTCATTTAATTTAGTTTATGTTTTCCAACTTCTCCGTCACTTTTTTTATGTTCTTTCTCAAACTTTTATTAAACAAAGTAGAAAATCTCCTGTATGCATACATATAAATAATGTCTATTTTAGAAAATTAGGAATTTTGCCTAGCTAAAAATTTATGACATTTTGATTCCACTCGCTTGACTTATTATGAATAAAATGCTATTTTTCTAATTTAGAAAAATAGATACACAACAAACAACAAAGGTTTACTGTGTAGCACAGGGAACTATAGTCAATATCTTATAATAACCTATAATGGGAAATAATTTCAAAAATAATATATGTATATGTATAATTAAATCACAAAAAATTTTACTTTATGGAATTTAGTACTGTTTATCTTTTTGCCAGTTTTTCTAAATGTCCTATGGACACCTGATAATAATGTATGAGACACAAAATTTTAAATATATTTGTGTAGTATGTAAGAATAATATAAATTAATAGAAATAGAAATTTATTACATTTAAATTATGGATGACATAATTCAAGTTGCTTTTACTTTTTTCTGCACTTGATAAAGTATTCTCAGAGAAATGTTAATATGTCTCACTATGATTATAAACATTTTTCTTTTTCCTTCATTTCTTTTGATTTTTGATTTATGTATCTTTGTTTCTTTGTTTTTTAGTTAATGATTTATGATGTCTATCTTCTTTGTGAACTGTACCTTTTATCATTAAAAATATTCATCTTTGCTTCATTTAAAAATGAATTCAATTTAAAAAAGAAAGACTGAGGAGAGAGGAAAGGAGAACTTTACTGTAGCATAATGCATATTATTTTATTTTAAGCTTAGTTTCAAGGTCATCTTCCAGTATTGTACAAAATTTATTCATGTACTTTGTTGCTTATTGATAAGTGTTTCTGAATTTATAAATGTCCTTTAACTCCAAAGGTATCCATTGAGTCATCTTTGACCAAGATTCACTTGGAGATATGAGTTAATTCAAGCGGCAAAAAAACTTCTCAATTACCTCTCAGTATAGCTTTGTAAATATTCGTATTGTTTCCAGATGCTAAGCTATACACTTTCTTTTCCTTGAAAACCAAAACCAAATGATAAAATAAAATTATTCAAGAAAAAAAAGTACAAGTACTGTTTCCAAACAGACCAACTCAAAGTAACACTCAACAAAATGTCT
Source organism: Cervus canadensis (assembly GCF_019320065.1). NCBI lineage: Eukaryota > Metazoa > Chordata > Mammalia > Artiodactyla > Cervidae > Cervus > Cervus canadensis. Next base: position 39,145,894 of record NC_057417.1, read on the forward strand.
CAAAGTTAGCCAACAGAAAATGTATAATCCTCCATCAGGATAATGCAAGACTGCATCTTTCTTTGATGACCAGGCAAAAACTTTTGCAGCTTAGCTGGTAAATTCTGATACATCCGCTCTATTTACCAGACACTGAAACTTTGGATTTCCATTCATTTTGGTTTTTACAAAATTTTTTTAATGGAAAAAAATTTATTTCTCTGGAAGATTGTATAGAAGGCATTTGAAATATTTCTTTGCTCACAAAGATTAAGTTTTGGGAAGCTGCAACTATGAAGTTGCCTGGAAAATGGCAGAAGGTGGTGGAACAAAACAATGAATGTGTTGTTTGATAAAGTTCTTGGTGAAAATTAAAAATGATTTTATTTTTACTTAACAAACCAAATTGACATTTTGGCCAACCCACTATCTATCTGTCTGCATTGGAAGGACTGATGCTGAAGCTGAAGCTCCAATACTTCGGCCACCTGATGCAAAGACCTAACTCATTGGAAAAGAGCCTGATGCTGGGAAAGAGGAAAAAGTCAGGAGGAGAAGAGGACAACACAGGATGAGATGGTTGGATGGCATCACTGACTCGATGCACATGAGTTTGAGCAAGCTCCGCGAGTTGGGGATGGACAGGGAGGCCTGGCATGCTGTAGTCCATGGGGTCGCAAAGAGTCGGACGTGACTGAGCAACTGAACTGAACTGAACTGAATATCTGTCTGCAGGACTTTGTTCTGGATGTAAGTTGTCAACTCTTTTGAGCTGATACCAAGGAACATAACTTTAAGATTATATGGTAAAAATGTGCTTAGTTTTGTAAAAAAGCAAAAAAAATCAAACTGTCTTCAAAAATGTCTAAATGATTTTGCATTTCCATCACCAACAAAGGAGGGTTCCTGTTGCTGACATCTCGGTCAGCGTTTGGTATTGCCAGTGTTATGGATTATGGCCATTTTAATGACTGTGTTAAAACTAAATATTAAAAAAAAAAATCTAAGATCAGGCATCTGGCCACATTACTTCATGGCAAATAGAGGGGGGAAAGGTGGAAGTAGTGACAAATTTCCTCTTCTTGAGCTCAAAAATCACTGGGAATAGTGACTGCAGCCATGAAATCAGAAAACGTTTGCTTTTGGGGGGAAAGTTATGACAAACCTAGATAGTGTGTTGAAAAGCAGAGATATTACTCTGCCATCAAAAATCCATGCTGTAAAGGCTATAGTCTTCCCAGTGGTCACAAATGATTGTGAGAGCTGGACCATAAGGAAGGCAGAGTGCCAAAGAATTGATGCCTTCGACTGTGATGCTGGAGAAGGCTCTTGAGAGTCCTTTGGACAGCAAGAAGATTAAACCAGTCAATCCTGAAGGAAATAAATCCTGAATATTCATTGGGAGGACTGATGCTGAAGCTGAAGCTCCAATATTTTGTCCATCTGATGTGAAAAACCGACTAATTGGACAAGACCCTGATGCTGGGAAAGATTGAAGGCAGGAGGAGAAGGAGGCGACAGAGGATAAGATGACTGTCAAATTGTATGGCATCATCGACTCCGTGGACGTGAGTCTGAGGAAACTCTGGGAAATAGTAAAGGATAGGAAAACCTGGAGTGCTGCAGTCCATGAGGTCGCAAAAAAGTCAGACACAACGGAGCAAATGAACAACAAAAAGTGATCTAAGTGAGTGCAGTTCCTCAGTAATGTGGTTTGTGCCAGTTTGTAGTGTTAAAATAGAAAGTTAGAGGTACAGAAATAAAAAGAGTGAGTCTAATTCTGCTGTTACATGTTTTTCTTCACCAGCTTCTGTAGCATATAATCGTACTCCATATAATCTCTACTTCTGCATCTGACACCCTGTTCAGAACACTCACTCCGTTTAGATTTTGATCTTTTTCTCACGGGTTCTCTCAGCTGTTCTCAGGTTGCCTGTCGGTTCATTAGCATCCACGCTCTGAAAAGAACAGATGTTACTGCCTATGTTCTAAATCACAGCGACTTAGAATAAGCAGAAATCCATCACAAAGGGACACAGTGGGAGAGATCCGTGTAGCGATAGAGAGGACAGACTTGGTAGACCTTTTTAAGGGACTTCCATCCTTACCCTCCTGTTAATGTGTCTGATCACAAATCACTCACAGCCAGATGGAGCTAGACTTGCATGGTCTGATTTTCTGACAAAGACCAGACTTCTGTCACTTCTCACAGCAGAAATGCCCAGTCCTGCTGCAGAGGCTGCCCACTGTTTACATTGCAACATGAAAATTTTTATGCTGTTGTTCTTGCTCCTCTTTGGTATTATAAAACAGTCAAGTAAGATGAATATGGATGGTAATTTATTCCAGTAGCTTGCATTGAATTATACTTGGATGACTTATTCAATGAAGGATATGATCAATATTACATCTGTCATAAGTGAACAACTCCTCTTTTGAGTGAATCTAATCAATTCATTGTTTAATGAGCACAGTGGCCTCTGGAGAGAGGCCACAAATCCAAATAACATCACTTAGTGATGGATTTTAATGTTCTCTTCTCTGGCATGGCTAAAAATTGTGTGAGATCATTATGCAGAATGAAGGTTCTCCTTTGGCAAAGCATTGAAGCATTGAAAGAATAGAAAAGATTCATGAAACTATCAGGAAATGTCTTTGTTCAACTGCAAAGTTTATAAAGGGCAAGGTGGTAAATGGCAGATGGGTAAATATGGCCTCAGTGAACAGAACATTGCACTTAAAATATGTGAGTTATTTTCAAATATCTCTTGATATTGATTTGTAACATAATTCCACATGATAAGAGGACAGACTTTGTATGATTTCAATACCTTTAGACCATGAAATTTTGTACCTTGTTTTATGCCTATGGATATGTTCGAGTGTCTCCTGGTTTGTAATCTATGAATAGAATTTGAATAGAATTTGCATCTTGTGTGAAAATTGTATTAGTCTTAATTATGTTGAATTGGTTCATAGTGCTTCTCAGATCTACTTTTCTGTCTATTCAGTCTATTGATTTTTGAGAGTTTGATATTGAAATTTCAACTAAAAATTTTTATCTACTTAAAAAATTAATTGTAATATATAATGTAACTATATGTAACTTTGTAATTTCCAAGTCTCCTATAAATGTGTTATCACACTTTAATAATTTAAAAAATTTAAAAAAATCAAGAAGAAAAAAGGCACTCTCATTACACCTATCTATTTCAGAGATATTTTGGAAAAATCAACTGCTTCCATTCATCATATTTACATAAAATCTCATAGTAATTTTTTTTAAATGGATGACTACTATTGCAGAGTTCTCTAGAACAATAGCAGTCATATGTTTCTAGGTACTTTTCAATAAAATTAAAATTATTTAATCCTAGAAGACCTCAGTGAAATAGGGTTACATTATTATCTCAATTTTTAGACAAGAAAACTGAGAAACAAAAATATTATTTTCATTTGTTTACATATTTTCTGTGGCTGCTTTTTAAAAATTGAAGTACGGTTGATTGGGGCTTCCCAGGTGGCTCAGTGGTAAAGATTCACCTGCCAGGGCAAGAGGAGGCGTTCAGTCCTTGCGTCAGGAAGATGCTCTGGAAAAGGAAATGGCAACCCACTTCAGTATTCTTGCCTGGAAAACCCCATGGATAGAGGAGCCTGACGGGTTACGGTCCATGCGGTCACAAAAGAGTTGGATATAACTGAGCAACTAAACAACAGCAAAGAGTTGATTTACAATATTGTGTTAGTTTCAGGTGTACAACAAAGTAATTTGTTTATACATGTATATATATATATATCTTATTCTTTTCCATTGTAGATAGTGAATGTACTTCCCTGTGCTATGCAGTAAGGCACTGTTATCTCTCTATTTTATATGTGGTAGTGTGCATCGTTAATCCCATACTTCTGATGGATTCCTCCTTCCCTTCTCCTTTGGCAATGATGGTCTATGTCTGTGGGTCTGTTTCTGTTTGTAAATAAGAAATCTGTCCTATTTTCTATATTCCACATATAAGTGATGTACTATTTGTCTTTCTCTGTCTGATTTATTTCATTTAGTATGACAATATCTAGGTCTTCCCATGTTGCTGCAAATGGCACTATTTCATTCTCTTTTATGACTGAATAAAGACATATTTTTTTACATTCTCTTTTATGACTGAATAAAGACATATTTTTTTAATTGCTTAATATCAAATAGCATGCTTCAGAACTCCAGAACTCTCATTCTTAACCATTAAATATAATATTTCATAAATCACTTGTAGAAGAAAATTTCTTAGAGTGATTATACATTATTCTACTGATTAAAAGGGCTCATCAAGTGCCCAGCACAACAGAATGAGAAAGATATCTCACCAAAACACATAATTTTGAAATATTACAATAGTAGCAAGGAGTCGTAGTAACTAGAGATTTCAGAAAGAGCAAATATTACCTACAAAGGAATGGAGAACTACATGTCAAAATGTAATTTAATAGCAAGTTTCAATGCATAACAGAAGAGTAAATAGAGTTTTGAGAGAAACAAGTTTCAGGAAACCACAACCAAAACCCAAAAGAACATTACTAGGCCTTCCCAGAAAGATTTCTGTGCCCTAGGCCCTGAGGGTCCTGAGCCAGAACTGGAGAAAAATCACTAAGGAACAAGGTTACTCATTAAAATATAAGAAACGATGGCATGTTTGTAAAGAGAGAGAGAAAAAAAAAAGGAGGATTATTTTAAGTCATTGTCTTGGGGAAAGGGAGAGAAGGAATATTGCAGAAAGAGGAATTAATAGCTTGATAATGAATATACTTAGGGAAGAATCAAGAATGGGCAGATGTAAGGAAAAAGTTATTTTGAAGCAGAAGTAATTACCAGTTGAGAGAAAATTATCTTGTGCTTCTAAGATGATCATAGTAGAACTTTATTTTATATTTCCAATTAGGCCACTCCCAAAGTAATTTTTTTTTTAATCACCTTTTGTTGGTTGGAAAGGAACTTTCTTATGGTTGATGCAGAGTGAAGGAGGAGGAACTAAAGGGCGTTCCTTCCCTACCCTCATCTTCATCTTCATCCTCACCCTTGCCCTATCAACGAGAGGAGAAAAAAACTAAATTCCTAATTAGAATCGACCAAAATTGCCTGGATCTAGAGTAATATTTTCTGCAGGTTCCCAAGCCTATGCTTGTATTGTGGGAGGAAACTGGGGAAGAAGGGTTGAGGAAAGACAGCTTTAACAAAGGAATCAACATTTTAATTTGGGGTAGGAGTTAATTAAGTCAAAGTGGACAGTAGGGAAAACCTTCCAGACTGAGGGACTAGCTTTGTCAAGAAGTGAGGAGACATCTCACATTCTGATCAACATTTCTGTGCGACTACATGGTGAAATATCTCGATTCATGTGAGGAAAACACACCAAAAAGCAAGAGCAGTTCAGAAAATCCTTGGAGGATTGGACCCTGCAAACCTGAGCTATTCAGCATGAAACAGTTCTGAGTGCATGTCTAAATACAGGCAATTTAGATGTTCCAATATTTTTTTTAAATGAGAAAGGAGAGCAAACACACGTGAATGGAGAAATGCAATTTTATATTAAAAAGTCACAAAGCAGGAAAAATGTTGGAAAGCAATTGTGATCTGAGTAAATAGTTCTACTATTGTAGTTATACATATATTATATATTAATATTAATACATGATATTGTGCATTATAATATTATATAATATATTTAAAATATTATAAACATCATAAAATATAAAATATAATATACTTATAAAAATATATGATTATATTTATATGTATATTATTATATAATGTATATTATATATTAATATAATATTATACATTATTATATAATTATATTATTTTATATATTATATTATATCATATTATATATTATTATATACTATATAATATAGTATATTATATATTATATTATTACTCTTTATTATATATTATATTATAATGTATATTATTATATAAAATATTATAATATATTTATATATTAATATAATATATACTGTTTATATGTATATATAAATATATAATTATATATAAACAATGCAAAACTAAAGTAAAGACTCTCCTCACCTTAGCCAAGAAATAAAACAATACTACTATGGGAAGAAAAACAGTCATTTCTTTTGATTAAAATCTATGTAGTTATCTAGCTATAAAAATTAAATAAAATGACCAATAATCCTCTACTGTTGCTGCTAAGTCGCTTCAGTCGTGTCCAACTCTGTGCGACCCTATGGACAGCAGCCCACCAGGCTCCTCAGTCCACAGGATTCTCTAGGCAAGAATACTGGAGTGGGCTGCCATTTCCTTCTCCACAATAATCCTCTACTTTATATTAACACCTATTAGGCATCTACAGAGGAAAAGAAGACTCGACATCCTCTCTTTACCCACAGTCAGATTTATGTTATTAAAATAGACAGATGCCTTACTGTGGAGAAGAGTGTGTTTCTAAATTCAATCAGGTGGGGTGGTGTTAAACCTATGAGCATATTAGGGAATCTCTAAAGATAAACTTATTTCTGCTGGAATAAAACACTATTGTGAAATAAGTCTCTTGGAAGTCCAGTTATATAATGTACCTGTTTTAAACTTTATTTTACCTGTTTATTAATATCCTGAACTAGGTGTTTCCTTCAAGGTCTATTGTTAGTGAAACGTCATAAGCAAACCTCAGTGGGCAACTAGGGCTCCTGGAATATGAACTCAGACCCCTCACTTTAACCAGTCAGTCTATAGTGTTACATATATGAATACACCTGCCATTGCCCTAAGGGCACGTTACACACCCTTTCCTGTCCTTCTTCCTTATTAGACTGGAAGCTCCCAGAGGATTGGGAGCTTATCTTTCATGTCTTCATGTCATCTTCACTCCCTATCAAAATATTGGAAGTGTAGCAAAGTTAAATAAATACTTGCTCATAGAATTAATATATGTCATCCATTCACACTACTTTTTATGTTGACTTAGCAAGTTATGTGTCTTCCAACATGTCTGTTAGAAAGAATACTGACTCCTAAAAAGAATAACACAATTTGAAATGTTCTATTTTGTGTTTTATCCCCACTCTGTGTATCTGCCCTCAAGGTCTCATGGCTAAGGCATTTTAGGCAGGAAAATAAAATATGACAAGAAAACAGCTTGAGATAAAACTGACCCTCATACTTAGCCCATGCACAATCAAGTTAAGCCCTCCATACCTGATCTGGTTAATTGAAATGGATGGCAGATAATCCCACAGAAAGATGATACAAATGAATTTAGGGGTCTTAAGGACAAGATTGGGAAATTTGCATATTTCTCTTTTCTGGTATTTTTATAACTAAATCTTCTATATTTGGGTCAGCAAGGTTGGGAAGGGGTCAACCACCCCCCAGAATAAAGGATAAAGCAATAAGGTGGCAGTGAGGCTTCGTGAACTAATTGAAATCCTTACTTTTTAACAAGAAAATTACTTTTACCTGCATTTTTCTTAAAAGCTAAAGGTATCCTTGTATTATACTTGAATCCCTCTCTTTAATGTGTAGCAATATCATATACATCAAGCTCTTTGCTTAGAAAGCTGTATGCACCGATATTAAAGTTAACATGCAGGACTGTGTTGGATATCAACATGCGTTTCTTTGTAGACAAAATGTGTGCTGACTGACTCACCCATATACAAGGGAATTCTTTACTTCATTTTAATTTATTTACAGTATCTTAGAAACTGTTTGATGGCAAATCACTTCCACTGAAAGGGAAACAGTGACATCTGGTGGAATAGTTTTATCCAAACAGACAGTCATCAACATATCTATCCCCTCAAAATAAGTGTTTGAAATACATGCATTCTTTCCCTAGAGAAAAAGTGTGCCTTTATAATGGAACTGGAGATTCTTCAGTCCAGAGCAATAAATCTTAAAAAAAAAAAGAAGCCCCAAAACGGATTACAAGGATTTGTGTCTTCTATCATTCTAGCTATTTGAGCAATGCAATCTGAAAGTCACAAGCAATATGGTAATACAGAGATATGTAAACATACTCATATATATATATCTATGTATATGCATATATTAATTATATGTTATATGTTTTATGTATAGCCCATTAATTATATAATATATATTATAGTGCTATATTAACTACATATTATATATATTATATTATGTTTAACTATATACTATATTAACTATAAATATATGTGCATATAATACACACATATATATCAATTATGTATGATATTATATACAATGTACATACAGACATATATTGTATATTAGTATTAATCATTTATCCACACATCACATATTTAATATAGCTACATATGTGTAATACACAAGAAAAATTTGTGAGGTTTGTCAATCTGTAAAAAAGTGAAACATGCTTTTAAAATGCTCATGAGGGCTTAATCTAGACCATAATAAATGTGCAAATATTAAAATGTGTATGTACCGTATCTCAACCACTGGACCACCAGGGAAAGTCTCCTTTTTTTTTTTTTTTCCATTTTCACTAAGAACTGATTGAACAATATATTCACTGTTTTGTTCCACTACCTTCTGCCATTTTTCTGGCAACTTTATAATTTCATCTTCCCTAAACTTTTTATCTGTTTGAGCAAATAACTATTTCAGATGCCCTTTGCAGTCTTTCATGGAACTGAAATTTTTCCATTAAGACAGTTTGGTAAAGACAAAAATAAATGGAAATTTGAACGTGCAATATCTGGTGAATATGGCGGATGAATCAGAACTTGCCTGTCAAGCTGTAACAGCTTTTGTCTGGTCATCAAAGAAATATGTGGTCTTCCAGTATCCTGAGGGCAGACTGTATGTTTTCTGTTGACTAATGCCAGATGCTATTCACTGAGCGCTGCTTTCGGCTGGTCTAATTGGGAGCAGTACTTGCAGAACTTGTTGGAATTGTACACTGTTGTATAATACATTGTATGACACAGTATGTTATATCAAATATTTCTCATTGTGTAAAAGTGTCTGACCTTGATTACAAAGATCAGAGCAACCCAGCAGTTGAGAGCTTGGAGTCTAGAGCAAAATCAGAATGTGGTTCAAATCTTGGCTCTTTCACTTGCTGTGTGGTGTTGGGTAAGTTACTTAATTTTCCTGTGACCCAGTTTCATCATCTATAAGATGAGAATAAAACTCTATCTTATCTCATACAGTTTTATTATGAGAATTTACTATGAGACTTTATTGTGAGGTTTAAATGTGTTTATGCATGCAAAGCTTTAGAGCTCTGTCTGGCAGGGTAAGGGCTGTATAAATATTACCTCTTAGTATTGAATTATCTAAAATGTAATAACACAGAAATCAAACAGAACACTTGGTCTACTTTCCCAAATAATTTCAAGAGATGTGAGTGGAAAACTTGATCTAAATTTGATTCCTAAAGTGTGTGTGTGTGTGTGTGTGCGTGTGTGTTTGTGTTGCTTACTCATGACCCCATGGACTGTAGCCCACCAGGCTCCTCTGTCCGTGGAATTCTCCAGCAAGAATACTGGAGTGGCTTGCCATGCCCTCCTCTAGGGGATCGTCCAGACCCAAGGATCAAACCCAGGTCTCCTGCATTTCAGGCTCCTGCATTGCAGGCAGATTCTTTCCCATCTGGGGGCTTCCCTGATAGCTCAGTTGGTAAAGAATCCCCCTGCAATGCAGGAGACCCCAGTACGATTCCTGGGTCGGAAAGATCCGCTGGAGAAGGGATAGGATACCCACTCCAGTATCCTTGGGCTTCCCTTGTGGCTCAGCTGGGAAAGAATCTGCCTGCAGTGCAGGAGACCATGGTTCGATCCCTGGGTTCAGAAGATCTCCTGGAGATGGGAACGGCTACCCACTCCAGTATTCTGGCCTGGAGAATTCCGTGAACTGTGGGGTCGCAAAGAGGTGGACACGACTGAGTGACTTTCACTTTCACTTTCTTTACCATCGGATCTACCAGGGAAGACTTCCTAGAGTATAAATAGCCCAAAAGAGAGTTCCATGGCCACTGATCACTTTGACTAACTTATCCATTAATGAGTCTATATACACAACTGAAATACGTAATTCACTTTTCCCTTCTTATGTATATATGATCTCACCTTGGGTGTTGGTTAATTACCCTCACTACTGATATTCAGACATTACTAGGTACATCTGATTGATGGGAATAAACTGTGTTGAGTAGTATTGTGAGTTGAACCCACATGGTAAATAGAAGAAAAATCAAAAAGGACCTTGAATATTAAGGGCTATCTATCAAATGGAGAAGTTTAATACATAAAGTCTTGTTCTTTGACTATCATGTACCATTTCCTGTAATAAAGTTGTTTCTCCTATATTATGCAGAACTGTAGAAGCTCAGGATTGGGTTAGTAAGTGAGTGAAAGTCACTCAGTCGTGTCCGACTATACAGTCCGTGGAATTCTCCAGGCCAGAATACTGGAGTGGGTGGCCTTTCCCTTCTTCAGGGGATCTTCCCAACCAAGGGATCAAACCCAGGTCTCCCGCGTTGCAGGTGGATTCTTTACCAACTGAGCCACAAGGGAAGCCCCAGGATTGGGTGAAATGATCTCCTAATTCCAATCAGGCAAGATCCTGTCAGCATCCCTCTTGAGTGATTGTCCATTCTCTGCTTGAACACCTCCAGTGGTTGAGAAACATCATCTCTTGAGATAGCACATGGCATCTTATAGAAAGTAATTACTGTAACTAAAGTCAAACATGAAATACTAAGCAACCGGTTTATCTCCTTTTTCATCGCCAAAAACCCAAGTAAAACAAGTATAGCATTGCTTTTGAAAAATCCCGCAAGAGCCACGGATGTTAGTGAAACTTTGGAAGCTGATTTGGCAGAACAGAGAGGCTGAGTTTTAAATCTGCAAGGGGGAAGACAAACCATGGAAAGGCTCAGGTACATCTGAGGGGTGATATGGGGCTGAAAGTGAGAGTTTATTGGAAGGTTGCTTTTAAAAAAGTCAGACACCCAGATTCTCTCTCTCACCTCATAAAGCCAGTGAACTCTTCTCCCTCCCACCCAGGCATATGGATTTACATTCTGAAGATGTTGAACTGTAAAGATTGTCATTTGGACACCAGGCACAGAGGACTGTGAAGCATCTTCTGGAAACAAGGGGTTAAGTGTAGATCTGCATACTGAACACTGAACCCCTCAGCTGGTCTGCTAACACGGTAGCCACCGCCCAACTCCTTCCCCCATTTCATCTGTGGGAATGTAACAGCCCAGGGGAAATATCTCTGATACTGACAATTAAGAATCTCCCTAAGTGATCTTTCTCCCAAAATGATCACCTTGTGGTGAGGTCTACCATTTGCCTAAGCTCATGCACATCACAGCACTTAATTACCATGCTCTCGTGGATTCCGGATTCACCCTTCAGGGCTGAGGCAATTCTCCCAGTTGTTGGATGTATCAGTGGCTTATGGATCATAGCTGATTTCCTTTCTGGAAATCACCCCAAATGAAGACAGCTGCCTTGCCCGGAGGACAAACCCAATCCAGTGATTTGTAGATGATTACAATCTTTCCCAGAGGAAAACCCAAATCCAGCACACTTGCCTCAATTTAGTATATCTCTGAGGTGTCATCCCAGTACCAGAGCTTTCCCTGTTATTGCCCGGTAAGTGATTGAAACAATATTTCTACCAATTTCTCTCTCATCCTCTCAGGTGTTGATCCCAAGAAAATCCCAAGTAAACTTACTATACAATCTATTTCCCAGGGAACCTGATATAACAGACTCACTCTAGAATTTGAAAGGACTTCCCAGCCTTTATTTTTAGGAAAGACTCTAACATGAAAGAATGAGTTCAAATCAATTCAAAGTGAGGATACAAAAAGGAACTTGGAGGAGAAAGATAGCGCAGAGAATATTAAGCTAAATTTTTCTCAAAGAGATAAATTTTATTCATAAAATTAAAAATGAGATGCTCTAAGACAGAACTTTCAGAAAACAAACAAGAACTCTTGAGAATCAAAAACACATTAATAGAAATAAAAATTCTGATAGATTGAAAGATAAAGTTGTGTAACTCTTCAGAATATAAAGCAAATTACAAAAAGATAAAGATTAAGAAAGAGCATGAGAAAATTAGATCCAGGAGGCACCGCGTTTTACTAGAAAAGGAATTTTAAAAATACAAAAAAAAAAAAAACTAATAGAGAACATGAGAAAATGTCTCAAAACTGCAGGCCAAGAGTTTCTGAAATATCCCACACAATGAACAAAAAACTCCACATTAATGCAAATCACTAAGAAGTTTCAGACTAGTAAAGAGTCTGAAATACAGTACTTGGGTGCAATCTCAAAAAAAGACAGAACGGTCTCTGTTCATTTCCGAGTCAAACAATTCAATATCACAGTAATTCAAGTGTATGCCCCAACCACTAATGCCAAAGAAGCTGAAGTTGATGATTCTATGAAGACGTACAAGACCCTCTAGACTAACACCAAAAACAGATGTCCTTTTTATCATAGGAGACTGGAATGCAAAAGTAAGAAGAAAGTAAGAATCCAGACCATCCCCAAGAAAAAGCAAAGCAAAGAGGCAAAATGGTTGTCTGAGGAGGACTTACAAATAGCTGAGAAAAGAAGGGAAGCCAAAGGAGAAAAGGAAAGATATACCCATTTGAATGTAGAGTTCCAAAGAATATCAAGGAGAGAAATAATAAAAAGAAAATATAATATGAATAAGAAATAATAAGAAATATTATAGAAAATACATTATATACATACAATATAATAAAAAAGTAATAAGAAGCCTTCTTAAGTGATCCATGCAAAGAAATAGAGGAATACAATAAAATGTAAAAACCTAGAGATCTATTCAAGAAAATTAGAGACACGAGGGAGCATTTCATGCAAAGATGGGCACAATTAAGGACAGAAATGGTATGGGCCTAGCAGAAGCAGAAGATATAAAGAAGAGGTGGCAAGAATACACAGAAGAACTATACAAAAAATGTCTTAATGACCCAGATAATCATGATGGTGTGATCACTAACCTGGGGCCAAACATCCTGGAGTGTGAAGTCAAGTGGGCCTTAGGAAGCATCACAATGAACAAGCCTACTGGAGGTGGTGGGATTCCAGCTGAGCTACTTCAAATCTTAAAAGATGATGCTGCTTAAAGTGCTATACTCAATATGCCAGCAAATTTGGAAAACTCAGCAGTGGCCACAGAGCTGGAAAAGGTCAGTTTTCATTCCAATCCCAAAGATAGGCAGTGCCAAAGAATGCTCAAACTACCACACAATTGCACTCATCTCAGTTCAGCTCAGTTCAGTCGCTCAGTCATGTCCGACTCTTTGCAAAACCATGGACTGCAACACACCAGGCCTCCCTGTCCATTGCCGACTTCCGGAGTTTACTCAAACTCATGTCCATTGAGTCGGTCATGCCATCCAACAATCTCATCCTCTGTCGTCCCCTTCTCCTCCTGCCTTCAGTCTTTCTCAGCATCAGGGCCTTTTCAAATGAGTCAGCTCTTTGCAACGGGTGGCCAAAGGATTGGAGTTTCAGCTTCAGCATCAGTCCTTCCAGTGAATATTCAGGACTGATTTCTTTTAGAATGAACTGGTTAGATCGCCTTGCAGTCCATGGGACTGCCAGTCTTCTCCAGCACCACAGTTCAAAAATATCAATTCTTCAGCGCTCAGCTTTCTTTAGAGTCCAACTCTCACATCCATACAAGACTACTGGAAAAACCATAGCCTTGACTAGATGGACCTTTGTTGGCAAAGTAATGGCTCTGCTTTTTAATATGCTGTCTTGGTTGGTTATAACTTTTCTTCAGGAGGAAGGGTCTTTTCATTTCATGGCTGCAGTCACCATCTGCAATGATTTTGGAGCCCCCCAAAATAAAGTCTGTCACTGTTTCCATTGTTTCCCCATCTATTTGCCATGAAGTGATGGGACCAGATGGCATGATCTTAGTTTTCTTGATGTTGAGTTTTAAGCCAACTTTTTCACTCTCCTCTTTCACTTTCAACAAGAGGCTCTTTAGTTCTTCTTTGATTTCTGATGTAAGGGTGGTGTCATCTCCATATCTCACTTGCTGGCAAAGTAATGCTCAAAATTCTCCAAGCGATTCTTCAACAGTACGTGAACCAAGAACTTTTAGCTGTTCAAGCTGGACTTAGAAAAGGCAGAGGAACCAGAGATCAAATTGCCAATATCCATTGGATCATAGAAAAAGCAAGAGAATTCCAGAAAAATATCTATTTCTGCTTCACTGACTATGCTAAAACCTTTGACTGTGTGGATCACAACAAACTGGAAAGTTCTTAAAGAGAAGGGAATACCAGACAACCTGACCTGCCTGCTGAGAAATCTGTATGTAGGTCAAGAGACAACAGTGAGAACCACACATGGAAAAATGGACTGGTTCAAAACTGGGAAAAGAGTACATCAAGTCTATATATTGTCACCCTGCTTATTTAATTTATATGCAGGGTACATCATGCAAAATGCCAGACTGAATGAATCGCAAGCAGGAATCAAGATTGCCAGGAGAAATATCAATAACCTCAGATATGCAGATGACACCACCCTTGTGGCAGAAAGTGAAGAGGAACTGAAGAGTCTCTTAGTGAAGGTGAAAGAGGAGAGTGAAAAAAACTGGCTTAAAACTCAACATTCAGAAAAACGAAGATCATGGCATCCAGTCCCATCACTTCATGGCAAATAGATGGGGAAACAGGGGAAACAGTAGAAACAGTGACAGACTTTATTTTCTTGGGCTCCAAAATCACTGAAAATGGTGACTGCAGCCATGAAATTAAAAGAAACTTGCTCCTTGGAAGAAAAGCTATGCCCAACCAAGACAGCATATTAAAAAGCAGAAACATTACTTTGTCGACAAATGTCTATATAGTCAAAGCTATGGTTTTTCCAGTAGTCATGTATTGATGTGAGAGTCAGACCATAAAGAAGGCTGAACGCCAAAGAGTTGATACTTTTGTGGTGCTGGAGAAGACTCTTGAAAGTCCCTTGGACAACAAGGAGATCAAACATGGATCCTAAAGAAAATCAATCTCCAATATTCATTGGAAGGACTGATGCTGAAGCTGAGCCTCCAGTACTTTGGCCACCTGATGTGAAGAGCTGACTCATTAGAAAAGCCCCTGATGCTGGGAAGGATTTGAAGGCAAGAGGAGAAGGGGACGACAGAGAGCAAAATGGATGGCATCATCGACTCAGTGGACATCAGTTTGAGCAAGTTCTGGGAGAGGTGAAGGACAGGGAAGCCTGGCATGCTGCAGTCATGGGTCACAAAGAGTCAGACACAACTGAGAGACTGAACAATAACAAGGTATAAAGATTATTTACTGAAAAATTTCCAGGAGAATAAAAAAATGAATGTAATGTATATGCAAATGATATTCTCAGGTTCTAAACAACAATCTTGAAAGTTAGAAAACAATAATTCAAACCATGCCTTTAAAATTTGAAAGAGTGTAATTTCCAATCCAGAATTCTAGTCCCAGGAACACTCTTAATCAACTTCAGAAAAGAACAGAAACAGATTGTCAGGTTTCAAAATTTTTATTTGTCATACATCCCTTCTGAGGAAGCTTACTGGGGAAAATGTTCCTTTGAAATAGGGAAATAGAACAAGACATAGGATACGTAATATTTCAGAAAGAAGTAAGGAGTGTTGAAAAGACCCACAGCTGCCAGATAGGAGTCAGTGAGCTCAAGGCCCCAAAGAGCATTTTCCTGAGAAAAAAAATGGCATTAAAAGATTGACCAACATGTTTACTGCATTGATTGAAGCCCTACAGCTCTGATGGAGAATCTGGAGGATGAATTAACAAAAGCACCCAGGGGAAATAGCAAAAATAGGATAATCATTAATTCTAAGAAAAACAAAACATTGTGTAAAACAGAAAATATCCTCAATACTTTATGTGACTCAGTCATGAGCTATTTATATAAAATAACATTCTAAATATTGATTTAACCAGAAACAGTTATTTAACTTGCTGGGAGAAAAGGAGGGGAGATGATAGACCCCCAAATTCCCGTGTTCTGTAGTAAAAGTGTTTAGATTTAATGTTTTTAGAGCAGAATATACATAACGTTTAGAAAACAGAGGGAAATATTGGAAGAATAAGTGAAAACAGTCCATAATGTTTGCTCTGGGAAGCAAGGACTAGGATGAAGAGAAAGAAAATAGCTGTTGTTTTAAATTACATGCTTGGCACTGTTATTTGTCTCTGTAAACTGTGCATGAATTATTTTAATAAACTTTTTTTTTAAGTATTAAGCAGTTGAAAGAAAATTTCTTTTTTTTTTTATTCTGACCTATTATCTGCCTCTCTACCTTCTGGTCCTAATTATCCTCCTTATGACTCAACATATAAAAGTATTGATTGTTTCTCTTCATCCTGACTATCTTTCAAGTACTTTAAACCAGATATCTTCTTCTTCCTTCAGTTTGCATGTATAAGGGCTACAACCTCCCTTTTCATTCAACTGCACGTTATATGAAACCATTGTCTCCTTGACCTGATTGCTTGTCTCTTTACTCAACAGCATGGTATCCAGAGCTAAGAAGGATACTCCAGAGATAGTCTGTCTAATTTACAGCAACATCATCACTTCTTTCATTCTGTACATTATAATCCATTAAAGACAACAAAGATCACATTAACTGTCTTAGAATCTGAAACACATTAATGCTTCACAGTGAAATTTTAAAGTCTCTTCCACCTAAAATATTCTTAAGTCACCTATCCATAGGGTGGAATTTGTTGTTTGAATTTCTTTTTCTGTATCTTCGTGAATATCCTTATATTTACTCTATTAAAGTGCAATTGATTAAATTCACCTTATAGTCAAATTAAAAAGAAAATATATTTGGCTCCTGATTTATTCATAGAAAATATTGCCCATCTCTTCCAAATTTGCATCACACATAAATGTGCTATCTATACTTTCAATTCAGGTCTTCAGTAAGAATGGCAAACACCACCAGGTTAACAACCATCTGTTAGCCTGTTTTAAGTTTCAAGTTGTTCAACTGTTAATAGATCATCAAATCTAGCCAAGAACCAGATACACCAAGTAGATAACAGTTCTATAGTGTAGCCGTTTGTTAGTGCAGTCATTGAAAAGACAAATTAATATAATTAAATGTACTGCTCTCTTTTTCTGATATGAATTATTATGAAACAAACACAGGCAGCTACTATCATGTCTATTAGATATTCAGACACAGAGCTGTCATTTGACTTGTCTGTTACCTTATAGAGGCAGACCTGGGTGCAGGTTTTGATTCTGGCTCCTGACTTATAGGCCTGTTTTCTAAAAGTCTCTTGGGGTATGTTCCTATTGTTACTGCTGTCGTTAGCTTAACGTGAGTTTGTGAGCCAGAGACTTTTATCTTCATACTCACACCCTGAAACCCCACGTGGACACAGCATAGCTCAGTCCTGGAGGCCATGCCATATATATTTAAATTGTAATGGGCAAACCCCAGCCTCACCAGACCCAGCTATTCCCATTGCTTTCTGCCAACTGACTGAAGACACAGCTTTAAGCCATTGGAACTTCCTAGGCAAAGAGTCTGTACTTTGACATTTGCATTTATCTTATTATGTTTGATTGGCACATTGAGATCCATAAGCTTGTGGTTAATATACTGCCAAGGATTCTTAATTAAGCTGGTTGTGCAAAAAATGCATCAGAGTCTCTTGAGAAATGTATAATCTTTGCCAGTCATTCACATTGAATTTCCTTTGCTGCTCTGGTGGCATAGCAATAGTGTTACAGGGAAGATTGGAGGTTTGACATAACAAGCTTCCAGTAATCTGGTCCTGCCATTTGAGATGGGAAGCTAGAAAAACCGTCATGATAGAGAGGGGAGACAGCAGAATTTGTTGTTGTTCAGCCGCTAAGTCGTGTCCAACTCTTTGTGACCACATAGACTGTAGTACACCAGACTCCCCTGCCCTTCACTAGTTCTCAGAGTTTGCTCAAATTCATGTCCACTGAGTCAGTGATGCTATCTAACCATCTCATCCTCTGCAGCAGCCCCCCTCCTTTTTTTTGCCTTCAAACTTGCCCAGCATCATAGGCTATTCCAATGAGTCAGTTCTTTGCATCAGTCGGCCAAAGCATTAGAGTTTCAGCTTCAGCATCAGTCCTTCCAATGATATTCAGGCTTGATTTCTTTAGGATTGACTGATTTGATCTCCTTGTTGTCCAAGGGAATCTCAAGAGTCTTCTCCAGTGCCACAATTGGAAAGCATCAGTTCTTCAGACCTTAGCTTTCTTTATGGCACAATGCTCACATCCATAAGTGAGTACTGGAAAAACCACAGCTTTGACTATATGGACTTTTGTTGGCAAAGCGAGGCCTCTATTTTCAATATGCTGTCTAGAGTTTCCCTGGTAGCTCACGCAGTAAAGCATCTGTATGCAACACAGGAGACTCCGGTTCAATCCCTGAATTGGGAAGATTCCCTGGAAAAAAGAATGGCAACCAACTCCGGTATTCTTGCCTTTAGAATTCCATGGACAGAGGAGCCTGGCAGACTACAGTCCATAGGGTCGCAAAGAGTCGGACATGACTGACTTTCACTTTCACTAGCTTTGTCATAGCTTTTCTTCCAAGGAGCAAGTATATTTTAATTTCATGGTTTCCGTTTTTTCCCCTTCTATTTACCATGAAGTGATGGGACCAGATGCCGTGATCTTAGCTAGTGTCCTGTAAGGCAATGGGTCTCAAAGTTTGCTGCCAGGACCAGCAAGACCATTATCTACTGGCAACTTAGAAATGCAAATTTTCAAGTCCCACTACAGAGCTTTTTAATCAAATCTTCAGGGAAGGGCCCAGAAATGGATGCTTTAACAAGTCACCCAGATTGCTTTGAAGCAGTCCAGTTTGAGAACCACTGCTATAAAGGAACCACTGAGATTTTCCAAGATGGGAACCTCTCAAAGGAGATGATAGAGTGATTCTGAGCAAAGCAAGGACAGCTTGTGGAGGACTCAAGGCTGAGTGGACTCATTTTCTCACTTTCTCCCCTGTCTGCTTGGCTGTCATTGCATTAGCATCCTCTGTGTGGCCAAAGTCACAGGGACCCCAGTGTCCATCAGACATCCTTAGAAGTTCCTTCAGGAAGCAGCATTCCCGTAGAAGAGGTATGATGGCTTTTCTCCCCATGATCCATTACCTGCCAAACTAACTTCCACTTTTATCTTCTGTTTCCTTCACTCTACCTCAGGACCATAAGCCTGGGGGAACATTAACTTTGTAGACTTCAGACATTATGCATTAATATTGTTCACATATTCCCTCCTTATCCTGTTCAGGGTTACTCCGGGCATTCCCTCTGTGGCCTGACCAGCAGCATGTGGTTTAAATACAGTCAAGAGATCAGTAGTAAGCCACTGAGGGCTGGGCAGCTCTGTTTCCCTTACGTCCTGTTGAAATCAAATGATCCCACTCTCAGTTTTGTTCCAAACCCCTAAGTGATGTTGAGACATCTCAACTCTGATGTGCACGCTGAGAATCTGCTAAATAAAGAGAATGAGTGTCGGGCTTTACTCCAAGTAGGATTTGGTGCCATTTCTCTCGATTGTCATATATACCAAATATCCCTATAACATGCAACCCTGCACACCAGTTATCCTACTATTAACAGAAGGCCTATGAGGGTACATGCTGAAACAAGTGCATTTAAATCTTTTCAATCTGTAGATTCCTAGGTTGTTTTCCTCTTGCTATTCACTCGGTGTGCCTAACCTTTGGCAAACAACTGCAGAGCTGTGATCGAGCCACGAGTTTTATTTACTGCCTTTAGTCATTTTCAGTTTCTTTGCAGAACCAAATGCTAGAGTAAAAGTTAATGGAAAGCAGGTTAGTGTAAGCTCCATTCTGACCCCACATATTACCAAGAATCCCTGCATGAACTTAAGGCAAGGACGTAGTTTCTGCTTTGACCTGGAACACCATAAATCCAATAACTATGGTTCCACCACCCCCAAGACAACTGGCATGGCTGCTTCCCAATATTTATTACCACATGTAAGAACTTACAAATGCCAACATGAGTATATTGCCTACACCTGGAAAATTATTTCTGGTTTGTCAGAAAATCCAAAATGCTTTTGTTTGATGTTAGTGTGGTGCAGTTATTGTTCAGTGCCATTTGTATGACAATCACTTCACAGCATCAGAAGGGGTGGGAGTCTCCAGGAGAACCTCCAGGTCTCATATTGTATCATCCTTTTCTCCATAAATGCCAACTAACAAGCCTCTCTTCATATGTGCCAGCATTTAAAGATTTCAAAGACACAGGTAGCCAGTGAGTTGTATTCATAGTTATCTGCTATAGTTAGTTGAGTTGTTATTTTGCATGAGTGAGAAAATGTGTTTGATGAGCAATTCCATGAGTATCGCGTCTGTGTCAGCCACTGTGCTGGGGACAGTGGACCCTGCCCCTGCCTCAGGAAGCTGACATCCTTTGGCACCATTAGGAGTCCAAGTGGCTCTCTCCCTGCTGGTTTACCAACACGCTTAAGTATCTCATGTTATCTGAGCAGTTCTTAGATATTCTTTGTTGCACTATGGGAAGGAGTTAGTTATATTGGCATTGTAACATAGCTACTAAAAAGGCACTTAAAACTCTTAATTCATAGTGTCTAATAGTCAATTCACTTCAGTTCAGTCGCTCAGTCGTGTCTGACTCTTTGTAGTCCCATGGACTGCAGCACATCAGGCTTCCCTCTCCATCACCAACTCCCGGAGCTTGCTCAAACTCGTGTCCATTGAGTCGGTGATGCCATCCAACCATCTCATCCTCAGTCATCCCCTTCTCCTCCTGCCTTCAATCCTTCCCAGCACTGGGGTCTTTTCGACTGAGTCCATTCTTCACATCAGGTGGCCGAAGTATTGGAGCTTCAGCTTCAGCATCAGTCCTTCCAATGAACATCCAGGACTGATTTCCTTTAGGATTAACTGGTTGGATCTCCTTGAAGTTCAAAGGACTCTCAAGAATCTTCTCCAACACCACAGCTCAAAAGCATCAATTCTTCAGTGCTCAGCTTTCTTTATGGTCCAACTCTCACATCCATACATGACTACTGGAAAAACCATTGCTTTGACTAGATGACCTTTGTTGGTAAAGTAATGTCTCTGCTTTTTAATATGCTGTCTTGGTTGGTCATAGATTTTTCCTCCAAGAAGTGAGCATCTTTTAATTTCATGGCTGCAGTCACCATCTGCAAACCCAAGAAAATAAAGTCTGTCACTGTTTCCATTATTTCCCCATAGATTTGCCATGATGGACAAGATACCATAATCTTCTTTTTTTGAATATTGAGTTTTAAATAAGATACAGTTTTCAGGAAGAAAGATTTTTCTTTAAAAAATCAATAGTAACAATAAATTATGTACTTAGAAAAAAAAATAGGAATGTGAAACCACATGTAATCTTGACCACCAGGGAAAAAAAAACTTGAAATTTTTGTGTAACTCTATAGATACAACTATTTACAAACACCAAATAAAGATTAAATTTGTATTAAGTAGCTTCAAATCTGGTTTTTATATGAGCATTTTTCTTTTCATTTAAGTTACAATGGTTACATAATATTCCACTATTTGAAATATGCTATGATTTTTTTAAACCATCTTCTACTGTAGTACATTTAATCTTCCTAAGGTGAAAGAGGAGAGTGAAAAAGTAGACTTAAAACTCAACATTCAGAAAACTAAGATCACGGCACTTTATGGCAAATAGATGGGGAAACAATGGAAATAGTGACAGACTATTTTCTTGGGCTCCAAAATCACTGCAGATGGTGACTGTAGCCATGAAATTAAAAGACTCTTGCTCCTAAAAAAAGCTATGACGAACCTAGACAGCATATTAAAAAGCAGAGACATTACTTTACTAACAGAGGTTTGTCTAGTCAAAGCTATGGTTTTGATGTACTGATGTGAGAGTTGTTGTGTATTCATGTATGGATGTGAGAGTTGGACTATAAAGAAAGCTGAGCGCCGAAGAATTGATGCTTTTGAACTGTCGTGTTGGAGAAGACTCTTGAGAGTCCCTTGGACTGCAAGGAGATCAAACCAGTCAATCCTAAAGGAAATCAATCCTGAATATTCATTGGAAGGATTGATGTTGAAGCTGAAACTCCAATACTTTGGCCACCTGATGCAAAGAACTGACTTATTGGAAAAGACCCTGATGCTGGGAAAGATTGAAGGCAGGAGGAGAAGGGGACGACAGAGGATGAGATGGTTGGATGGCATCACCGACTCAATGGACACGAGTTTGAGCAAGCTCTGGGAGTTGGTGAAGGACAGGGAGGCCTAGCGTGCTGCAGTCCATGGGGTTGCAAAGAGTCAGACACAACTGAGCAACTGAACTCAACTGAACTGAACTGAATGTTTCATCAGTTTTAAGGACTGATGTTCTATGACTAACATTCTGATACATATTTGTCTTTATTTCTAATTTATCCTTAGGCTGTATACCTAGAAGCAGATAAATACCTAGGTTAAGAATCATTAGATCTTTTACTATCTTGGTTACGAATTGGCAAAAATGTTTTCCAGAAATGTTATACCAATGTAAATTCTCATCAGGTATATTTTAAGAGCACCTCTGAGACCATGAGTTTGTTTATTTGTTTGTTTTTCAAAATCTTGTATAAGACATTAAAACATCTTATAAGTCAAAAAGTGTATAGTTTTCCTAAACAATCTTTCCTCCAACTGACTGTTTTTAACATTATTCTTTGTACCATTTTGTTCAGGATATATGGGCTGCACAGATCAGATGAATGTTTTCTAGAACAGTAATCTTATAAAAGCTATGATGTGGTCATCACAGGGTGTATCCTATGCCCTTTTTTTGCTTATGCATGTGTGCACAGTCGTGTCTGATTCTTTGCAACCCCGTGGACTGCAGCCTACCAGGCTCCTCTGTCGATGGCAAGAATACTGGAGCGGGCTTCCATTTCCTCCTCTTTGCTTATATCATCCTGTTTTTTCTTTTCTTTTGGAAAAGCATATCATATCTTCCCTTAGGCACAGGATATACAGGGTGTGACCAAGGCTGGTTATTCCAATATGGTCACATGATTTTACTGGCACAGTCACAGTGTTTCCTAAGAGCTAAGAGGGAGTCCAGGAAGTCATTCTGACGATCACAAGAGGAGCCCCTGCCTGCAGATGGAAATTAAGTGGAGACAAGCAAAAGAGTACAGGAGAACCCTGAGGACAATTTCTGATTGCCAGGATGCAGCTAGCTACTAAGGAGATAGTTACTAAAAATCTTAGGCCAAGTCAGAACCACATTGAGTAGAATGAAGTTTATGGGGTTGGTGGAGGAATTCATCAGTTTGATCAGAACTACATATCTAAGGAATGGAACAAATTATCAGGTTAAATAAAATGAAATGTTATGTTATGCTCTATAAATAGATTTTTCAAAGATTTTCAGCTTTCCTATAGGAAAAGGAAAAGTGACGGCAGAGGATGAGATGGTTAAACAGCATCACCCACTCAATGGACATGATTCTGAGCAAACTCCAGGAGATAGTGAAGGACAGGGGAGCCTGGAGTGCTGCAATCCATGAGGTCACAAAGAGTCAGACACGACTGAGTGACTGAAGAACAGCAACCAAAGGAAAGAATCCGAGTTCATCAGTGTAAATGGTCATCTCTGCCTATGGGGTTAAAATCAGATGGTCCTAGATCTTTTTTTCTTTTTTGGCTAAAAACCTCAAAAGAAAGGAAAATGGACACAATGGTGTTGAGTACAGATGAGTGAAAGAACTGGTTTGATTCACAGCTTTTTTTGAAGATCAATGAAGAAAATTTTATGCTATGATTCCATCAAACTCAGCACTGCATTGTATTACTGGGCTAAAACTCTCTGTAAACCTGCAAATATACGGCGGTTGGTGTAGTCGCTAAGTCATGTTGGACTCCTGGTGACCCTGGACTGCAGCCCAGCAGGCTCTCCATCAGCGGGATTTCCTAGGCAAGAATATTGGCGTGGGTTGCCATTTTCTTCTCCAGGGAACCTTCCCAACCCAGGGACAAACCCGTATCTTCTGCATTGCAGGTGGATTCTTTACCGCTGAGCCACCAGGGAAGCCCATCTAGTCATTTGAAGCACTAAATAATCATTTGCTATTATGATAAGGAATGGTTGAATATTCGTTGCTAGGGAGAAAGGTGGACACTATAAGAATAAAAGGAACAATTATCTGGAAACATAAAATGTCAAAAATCATTTCATTCAATTTCATTGCTTCAAAATATATGAAATTTAAAACGGATGGAATGACAATACTCGTTCAGCAATCCATACAAATGGGGGCAGAGTTTCATGCAGCTTCTCAGTAAATGATAGATCAGAAACTGCTAAGGACTGAATGTTTGTGCTCCCCCAAATTCACATACTGAAGTCTAACTCTCAAGGGGATGGTATTTGGAAGCGGGGCCCATGGCATGTAGTTAGGGCACGGGGATGGCGCCTTCATGAATGGGATCAGTGCCCTTACAAAACAGACCTCAGAGAGCTCTCTTGCTCCCCTCTGCCACAGTGAGAAGATAGTCACCTATGGACCAGAAAGCAGGCCCTCACCAAACTTCAAACCTGCCAGCCTGGATCGTGGGATTCCCACCTCCACAACTGTGAGAAATGAATTTCTGTTGTTTAGAAGCCACCCAGTATTTTTGTTGAAGCAACCTGGCTTAAGACAGAGGACAATATTTTAAAATTATAAAAAACTTTTGAATATATACATATATATATATATATGTGTGTGTGTGTGTGTACATATATGTGAGCTTCCCCGGTAGCTCAGCTGATAAAGAATCCGCCTGCAATGAAGGAGAACCCAGTTTGATTCCTGGGTTGGGAAGATTCCCTGACGAAGGGATAAGCTACCCAATCCAGTATTCTTGGGCTTCCCTGGTGGCTCAGTAATCTCCCTGCAATGCGGGAGGCCGGAGTTTGACCCCTGGGTTGGGAAGATCCCCTGGGCATGGCAATTCACTCCAGTATTCTTGCTTGGAGAATCCCACAGACAGAGGAGCCTGGTCGGCTACAGTCTGTGGAGTTGCAAAGAGTTGGACATGACTGAGCAACTAAGCATATATATATATATATATATATATTTCTATTAGAATTAAAATACTGTTTACAATTACTTGCTATCAATCTAGTTGGCTAGAATTATGTA
The DNA here is from genome assembly GCF_019320065.1 of Cervus canadensis. Lineage (NCBI taxonomy): Eukaryota > Metazoa > Chordata > Mammalia > Artiodactyla > Cervidae > Cervus > Cervus canadensis. The sequence continues at coordinate 39,171,103 of NC_057417.1, forward strand.
CATCTATTTATCAATTTGGAGATTGTTTTATCTCAAGTAAAATAAAATAATATTAAATTACTAAAATTGCTTTTGGAGATTGGTTGAAGTGAACAATACAACATAATTTGAAAATGAAATACAGAGGCTGTCTGATGCAAGTTCATGCAAACTGACTTGGAGTTTTATTTTGAATATTAGAAAACAGACTTACATTGGGAAGTTACAGAGCTTTCTACGAACAATTGTGTATGAAAGTGAAAGCCACGTCCAACTCTTTGCGACCCCATGGACTATACAGTCTACGGAATTCTCTAGGCCAGAATACTGGAGTGGGTAGGCTTTTCCTTTTCCAGGGGATCTTCCCGACCCAGGAATCGAACCAGGATCTCCTGAATTGCAGGGGGATTCTTTACCAACTGAGCTATGACAGAAGCCCCAGTTGTGTATAGGTACATCAATTTATTGTTGTTAATCTTTGAAAAATGAATATGAGGCTTAAGTCTGGTGATTGCACATACCAGATTTGAAATTGAGAGAACAGCATCGAAACATGTGTATTATCAAGTGTGAAACAGATCACCAGTCCAGGTTGGATGCGTGAGACATGTGCTCGGGGCTGGTGCACTGGGATGACCCAGAGGGATGGGATGGGGAGGCAGCGGGGAGGGGGGATCAGGATGGGGAACACATGTAAATCCATGGCTGATTCATGTCAATGTATGGCAAAAACCACTACAATATTGTAAAGTAATTAGCCTCCAACTAATAAAAATAAATGGAAAAAAAATTGATAATTGTAAGGGTGAAGTGAAGTTGCTCAGTCGTGTCCGACTCTTTGCAACCCTGTGGACTGTAGCCTACCAGGCTCCTCCATCCATGAGATTCTCCAGCCAAGGATACTGGAGTGGGTTGCCATTTCCTTCTCCAGGGATCTTCCCAACCCAGGGATCGAGCCCGGATCTCCCGCATTGCGGGCAGACGCTTTACGGTCTGAGCCACCAGGGAAGCCCAATTGTAAGGGTATCTACTCTAAAAGCTTTACCTCAACACTTGGCTTAGTCTCCACTGGATTGCTGCTTGTTAATATCAGTCTCACTTCACAATGCTTAGGAACCTATGTCCTAAGGGCGATTTCCTTTTGGTTTAATCCCATTTATTTTTCTAACTTACATGTTGACAAAATACTATAAATTGACTTATTTATACTTTGTATAAAATGAAAGCAATAGCATTTGTTCCTTTCTTTGTTCCCATAGTGTATAAATAAAGTGATAATATGAAGGTTCCTACAAGTATGTCCAAAAGCAAATTGATAAAACATCCCCAAACACAAAAATAATTCCCATTTAAAATAGTAAACATAAATTGCAAAATCATCCATCATTTAACAAATATTAATTTGGCACTTTCTCTACCTCAGACACTATGATCAATGACAAAAATGAAGAAGGAAGGGTCCCTTTTTTCCAAAATTTTACCACCTAATAAAGGATATGAATAAATATAAAAGGGTAAATTCTGTATGTATGAAGAGGCTCTCAAAATATAATGGTCAGCTTAATCTGAAGTTATCAAGAAGTAACTTGGTAAGATTTGATGTTTAAACAGAATCTTGAAGAATTAGTCTTCAAGCTCATTCACTTAAAAAATGAAGAGAAATGCTGTATCAGACACAGTGACATATAATGGGAATGTGTTCATGTGGTACTTTATGGCTACACATTGAATGTATGAGTTTCAATTATGTATATAAATCACTACTCTGATGCAAGAGAAATACAGCTCAAGTGAACTTAAACATATAAGAGAAATCTGAACTGCAGAAAGTCAACAGTAATCTTCAGGGCAACGGGATCCAGAGACACAACTTCTGTTAGTGCTCTGTTTCTCCATCTTTGTCTCTAATCTCTTCTTTGTTTTGCATCGTATCGTTTGTTCTTTTTCACTCTGCCGGGATCTCTCTACAGGGTGAAGAACACGAACACAGGGAGTTAGAGTCCCACATGCTGATAACTCCATCAAGAGAGAAGAAAGATTTTTCTCTTCCAGCTGCAGAATGAGAACCTCCAGGGAAGGAGTAATAATAAAATAGGTCCAGTCTGAGTCTTAAAAAAGGAAGCAAATATAATAGCTCCAAACATGATTACAGGTAAGGTAGGTCATAGTCGGATTATTGAGAATGGTTTAAGCTATGCAACATTTGGATTTCACCCATTATCTTAAAGGGGATCAGTGAAGGGCTTTCAATAGAAGAGTAATATATCTTGTTTCTATTCTTAAAGCACAAAGAAGGATGGGGTAACAGGAGAGGGTAGGGGGCAGGAGATGGTTGCCTTGATCTATATGCGAGATGATAATGGTTTGCATCAGAATAACAGCAGTGGAAATTTAGGAGAAATTGAGTAAATGGGACTAGTACTCACTACTCATATGTGTGTGGGAAGGAAAACTGTATGGAATGACTAGAAGATTTCTGGTTTGAGTGCTAGGTACATAATGGTACTGTTAACCAAAATGAGACAAAGAGGAAAGAGACAAATTCAGCCTGAACAAATGGAAGATTAAGTGAGATATCGAGGTGACGTCTATCAGCATCTTGGTTATCTAAGACTATAGAGAAGACTATAGTCATCCAAGCTGGGAATATAAAGTTGGGGAATATTCATATAGACATGGTAGTCAAAGTCATAGAGAAGACTGAGGTGGCCAGGAGAATATGTAAGGCGAGAAAAGAGAACAAAATGCAATTGTCCCTTGAAATTCTCGGGGACTCATTCCAGGACCCCATACAGATGCTCAAACTCATCATACAAAATCATGTGGTATTTGCATATAACCTACACATATCCTCCCATATACTTAAACTTACCTCTAGATTACTTATTAATATAATGCCTAATACAATGTAGATGCTATGCAAATAGTTGTAAACACAAGGTAAATTTTGAAATAAATAGTAAATTCTGAAATAAAAAATATAAATAGTTCCTGGTGCAGGGCAAATTCAAGTTTTGCTTTCAGAAACTTTCTTGATTTTTTAAAATATATTTTTGGTCTATGTTTGGTTGAACCTGCAGTTGTGAATATAAGAAGCATATTGCATAGAACTCTATAGACTTAATGCATGACTGTTGACTTTGTAAACTGCCTGTTTGACTGAACTATATTCCCATTATCTTTTTGGTACATTTCCAGTTGAAGTGGGCTAGTGATTCTCTTACTAGACATAAGGAGGCAGAAAGGAGCTGCCTCTCTAGATATAAGGCATATATAGAGAGAGTTTGACTGGAGAGTTTAAATCATTTATATTTGAAGTAATTGGTGATAGGAAAGAACCTCATATTGTCGTTCTGTTTACTGTTTTCTGTGTGCTGTATGATTGTGTTGTCCCTCCTTTCCTCTCACTGCCTCTCTCTGTGGTTTATTTATTTATTTTTTTCCTCTGTGGTTTACTTTTATACAATGGCAGACTGTGATCCCTTTCTCATTTTCCTTTGTGCATTTTCTACAGGTATTTTCTTTACCGATTATATAAAACGTATTATAACTAAAATAATCAATTTTAAACTGATAACAAATTAAGTACAGTGACATAACAGCTCTACTTCTTTAAGTCTTCACCACTCCTTTGTTATCAATGTCAAAAATTCATCTTTTTAAAAATATTTTTAATCCATTAACATATTTCATAAGTATATTTTTATAATTTAAGCTCTATATCTGAATTGAAAATGATTTATGTACCACCATTAAAGGATTCTGTATTTATCTATATACTTCCCTTACCAGGGAGAGTTTTATATCCTTTTGTGTTCCTGCCTAGGGTCTTTTATTTTAACTTGAAAGACTTTCTTTAGCAACTCTTGTTAAGGCAAGCCTAGCAGTGATGTGCTCCCTCAGGTTTTATCTGGGAAGTTCCTTATTTTTCCTTCGTTTTTGAAGGACAGTTTTGCTCCATTTAGCATTCTTGGTTGGCAAGTGTTGCTTTTTTTTTCTTTCAGCTCTCTGACTGTATCATCCTACTCCCTCTGGCTTGTAATGTTTCTGCCACAAAATCCTCTAATAATTTTATGAAGGAACCCCTGTATATACCAAGACTTTTTTTTATTGTGATGCTTTCAAGATTCTTTATCTTTGTTTGTGCGTCTCGTACATTTATCCTCCTGAGTCAGCTTACCTATGCTATATCACGCCTGCTGCTTAGTTGTGTCCAACACTTTGCAATCCTATGGATGATAGCCCACCAGGATCCTCTGTCCATGATTTTTTCCAGGCAAAAATACTGGAGAGGGTGGCCATTTCCTCCTCCGAGGTCCTTCCAGAGCCAGAGATCAAACCCATGTATTTTGTATCTCTTGCATTGACAGATGGATTCTTTACCGCTGGGCCACCTAGGAAGCCCCATGGGTAAACTGAAAAATGAAACTCCTGGACTTGCAAACCCAAGAGCAAAACCATAGCTTCCTAATCAGTTTATTTCCCAGGAAGCCCTCTCTTAACTGTAAACTGTGAGCTCCTTGGGAGTGTCTTTCTTCCTTTTTAGCTGACCTAGTTACTGCTCAGTCATAATTTGTTACATAATTGAAAGAGTAAATGGTAAGCCAGCATGTTTAAATGATTGTTCTATAGTCCAACTCAGCAATATGGATCATATTTGGAGGATTTTGAGTTTTTCTTTTTCTGAAAGATGAATCATTTGAAACAAAAAGAATGTAATAAAACAACATGACTATTAATCTCTAGTGTCTTAGAAACATCTTTATTAACATTTTGTTTTCTTGATGAATACAATTCTCAGAAAAATTATTCAGAATTTTATAACACTGTTGCCCTGATATATTATTCTCGAAAGGGGACTCTGACTCAGAATATGGCTTTAGCTCTTCTAGGGTGTGATGGCATTGTCTCAGAGTTCTGTGAACTCTGACCTCCCCTGGGTTGTTTGGTAGAGTCTTGGACTTAGAAGTTAGGTCCACCTGGGTGTAGATGCTCCCCTACGTTTTCATGTGGGTGTTGAATGATTTATATTTTTAATCCATTTTTTCCCATTTTTATCCTACACAAATAATATTGGTTGTCAACTATTTGTCCAATATATGTCTTCCAAGGTGCTTATCTTGGTTCTTTAATATATTTCAAAGTAATATCAGTAATATCTGTCTTTAAGTAGATAAAATTGCCCACTTACTAAGTAAATTTCTTTAGGTATCATGACCAAAGACAAGAGAATTTCTTATTTAGCTTTTAAAACTCATAATAGAAATAATGGTTTATTGATGATTTAATCTACTTCATATTCATAATCTTCAATACAAAACCATTATTAGCTATAATTGTGAATGGATTTCCCAACTCTAGAAAAAAAATAGTGTACATTTAGAAATCTTGGTCAGTTTGGATTAAATGAAATTTGTAGGTCAGTCTATCTAAATTTCTATGGTTTAATTAGTTTCTGCAAAGAAAGTTTCTGAATTAATCACAAGTGCAAAATTCATGCTTTTTGCACTCTTACTAATCAGGTTAGGATTTCTCTTCTACAAATGTAAACACAGAAAGTCCCAACAGTTTTGCTAGAGGCATGTTCCAAGGCATAGAAATTAAGTAAAAAGTCATCCTTCATTCTCTTGCTGGACTAAAAAGAGCCTCTTTCCTCAATACTGAGTTTCAGATCATGTGAAATGTACTGTATTTACAAAGCATATACTTTCTGAGAAACAATGAAGGTCATTTATCATAGGATCATCAGTCAAGTTCACAATGATTCTTCGATTAGTGAAAAGTGGTTTTTGCATGTTATGCTCCAGAGGATTTTATAAATTGTGATAATGCTCCACGTGCTGATTTTTAGTACGAGGTTTGCTACATGATGTGCCAAAGGTGATGGACAATAAAGAGAGAGCTTAAATTAATTTAGAAAGTTTGTGTTTTTCTCTAATGGAGAAAATTGTTACTTTATAAGCCCTTATAAAAGACAGCAGTGGGAAAATTACATAAAGCAAAGTTCTTCACCCTTAAAAGTTTTAGAATGCAATCATTTTTTTAAAAATTGTAAAATAACGGGTGAAGTTTTGCACTTTTATTTTCGGCTAACCCCAACCCGTATATACCACAAACCCATTTTGCTCTCTTGCGTGCTCAGTTGCTCAGTCATGTCTGACTCTTAGAGATGCTATGGACTGTATAGCCTGCCAATCTCCCCTGTTCAAGGAGTTTTCCTTGAGGCAAGAATACTGGAGGAGGCTGTCATTTCCTACTCCAGGGGATCTTCCCAACCCAGGGATCAAACAGTGTCCTGCATTAGTAGGTGGACTCTATACCACTGCACCACCTGAGAAACCCAATCTTGCTCCCTTAGATACATCAGAATACCAGAGATTTATTCTGTGGTGGCTATAAGGCTTCATAAGATCAGTCAAAATAATTTCAAGTGAAAATACTCTTCAGTTCCAATATCTATACAACAACTTCAGACAGCCTATTTCACTCAGTCAAATAATTGTGTGGCAACAAAGAAATGGGCTTTCCTGGTGGCTAGTGGTAAAGGATCCTCTTGCCAATACAGGAGATGCAGGCTTAATCCGTGAGTCAGAAGGATCCCCTGGAGAAGGAAATGGCAACCCACTCTGTATTCTTGCCTGGGAAATCCCATGGACAGAGGAACCTGGTGGGCTGTAGTCCATGGGGTCACAAAGAGTTGGACATAACTTAGCGACTAAACAACTAAGAAATGCTGGAATGTGATTCCCTTCTGTTTTCTACAACTTTATGTTTTTGTTCAGTTTTCTGATTTTTCTGGGTTTTTAACCAATCACTGAATGGAGAAACTATGCCTAAAATCACCTAGGTATTTGAAAACCAGAGTACTTACTTGTTCATTTTCTGTTCAACCATTGAAAAAAATGCATATTGGACCCTTCTTCAAGCTTGTCACTGTACTAGGTAACATATTTTTCCCCAAAGGCCTCGGGGTGCTCTTCCTAGGAAGTCTCAGCTCCCTCTAACACAAATGGTTCCCTCAGTTTTGCCCAAAGCGTGCTTCTCTGGCATTCTCAACACCAGTAAGCACAAGAATAGAAAGATATAAGGACAGTGGCTGCTCTCTGGTATTGGACTCTCTTATCGCTAATGATACATTGCTTACCCAACTGCCCTTCCAGATCCCAGAACAGAACCCACAATTTAACGAAAGGACCATCCTCAATCTAAAGAAATCTGTGGAGTCTTAGGTACTCACTGTCCCCAGTTATCCCACGAAGCCAAGAAAGTGTCCAACAGAAGTTACATCCTCTCCCTTCCCCAACTTCTAATAGACACTTTCCAAACACCCCAGCTTACACCAGAAACAATACCAACAAACAAATATTGCCCTCCTGGAAGGGAACTGCCATTGTTGAGATAACAAACAGAAAGATTAGCTCGGTCCCTTTACCTACCATTATCACTTGACACCCTCTCAAATGTCTGGGTCTAGAGCTTGCTAAGGCTCTGATCGGCGCTCCCTCTTGAGTCTCTAGCTCAACTGCTCACTAGAATTGGGACTTTATCCCAAAGTTCTGTTTGGGTAGCAGATCTGATCTCAGACACCCTGGCACTCGATTGGCAATACAGAATAGATGGACCCATGTGGAATCAGCCACGGGACACCCCTGCATGCCCGACACTCAGGCACCTGGGTAACTGGCTCATTTGTCATGGGCTCTAGAAGTGGTACACAACTCCGAAGCCAAGTTGGCTGAGGATGGGTCACCTGCATCGCCTTTCTTTTCCACTGATTTGGTGCCTACCAGGACTCAGACTCAGTCCCAGGAATTTAGCATTCATTAGTACCAATCTCCACTAACAAATTCTTCTACAGTATAGGCACAGAGAAGTTTTTGTCACCCAAGGACACAAAACCAGAATGATGACTTCTTCAACTTTCTGCGTGTGGTACTAATTCCCCAACAGGGTTGATGCGCTCCCTTGAAACCAGTCCATTCAGCTGGTACCTGTGTCATTTGCCTGATTCTTGCCAGTTCCTTTCTCCAAGACAGAAGCCTGTTCACCAGTACCCCAAGACATCCTCAGAGACCCTTACATTTAGTAACTTTTATTTGGACAGACTCTATGAGTCCGGATACTGCAATTTACCTAGCTGAAAATGTCTTCATCACCTGGAAACTGTGGCCGACTTCACCCACTAATTCTAACTTCTTAGATGATGATGATATGAGTGATGTGGGAGTCACCAGCTTTCAACGTGTCAGATACCACACTAAAACCTTTGCATTTAGTATGTAATTTATTGATCACAAAAATTCTATGATGTGAACATTGTCATCTTCGGTTTATGAATGAAGCCCAGAAAGTTTAAGCCACTTGCCCAAGTTCTGTGACTAGAAACTAAATTCATACTCACTGTAGCTTACTCCGAAATCCACATTCTGCCGTTTAGAAAATATTGTGATATAGGGTTCCATTTAAAGGATCAGCCTGTCTGATTTAGATGACCCATCACCCTGATTCCCCTGGGACTATCCTGGTTTTAACTGAGATGCGCCTCTTTTCTCCAAGGAAACACCTCAGTCTCGGAAAAGTCAGTACTGTGGGCCCCTAGCCTGTTAGAAACCTTAATCCTGGCTCCTCTTGTCTTTGTGGTGCAGCACGGCCAGGCCTGCAGTAAACTTGAGGTAGCCGTAGACACACGAAGGCCAAAGTGACCCTTTCCTGGTGTAACCTAGGAAAGGTTAGAGGCTCCCAGCACTCTGACCTCAAGAGTTACTCAATTCTGAGGCTGTTTTCAGCTGTCTTGGTAAGGAACTAGGGGAGCATAGGTCAAAATGGCCCTAACTCACGTATTTTTAACTTTGTCCTGTTGACTTGCTTCTCAGTCGTGAACAGAAGAGGCGACAATCTTCAAATGAGCCCAAGTTGTTGCTATGCTACCAGGGGAGCCACCTACAACTTCAGAGCCCCCGTGCTCTGGGATGGTTTCTGGTTGGACTCCTCCTCAGGTGGGCAGCAGAGGCCCATTTACCATGAGCTGCTGAAGCGTAGAATTTCAAGACCCTGCATGTGCATGAGTCCTTTCAAAGTCCCTGAGAAAGGTTTCATTAATGTATTCCATGATGGAACGCTTTTTAATAACATTTTTCAAAAGTCAGACCTTTTAACCTGACTTGATTAAGACGGGTGTATCTTTCCATTCCTAGGACTCCTACGTACACTTTACCTTTGACCATGGCTTTAGCATGGCTATGACTATACCCTGACCATATTTTAGGATCTGGCTAAGGAAGAGGTAAGCTGGGGTATGCCATATTGAATGAAATAGAGAAAGATGTTTTAGAAGGTTTCAGTAAAATACATGGAAATTACAGATAATTGATTTGACTTTATATTTTGTCTGTTTTAAATTTACCTATTAAATATGCTTTTTAAGCTCAGATTAAAAATTAATGGAGTAGGAAACAGAATAAAAATACATACAAGGAAATTAAGACAATGTTTCTATAACAAGAGATGAATTTCAGCACAACAAAACTCACATAATACTGAAGTCAGTAGCTCTTTACATAAGGGGATCATTTCCAAATAGAAATAATGAATAGGCATTTGGTTTATTTAAGAATTCAATTAATGAAAAGAAGTAAATCATATTAATACATTTGAAGAAAAGATTTAAATTACCTTCTGATTAAACCAAGATGAACAAGGGGAAAGATAATAAAATACTCAAAATTCTACAGTACAACAAAAATGCCAATGACAAACCAGTTAATGCCCTTTGTTAATTCAAAGACCACTTGAAAGTAGTCATCGCACAAGAAAACTTGAAATGATCTGAAATGAGATAGCTAATACATGAAAAAAAATTTTTTTGATAGAGATTTTTCACAATTTTGACAAGTATCCCAAATGTCTATATGACATTATTAATCCAAATTACAGATCTAAAGTATTTTCAAAATTACCAACACAAGAATACAAATTCTACTCAACCATGTTAAAAGAAATAATAAATTTTCAATGTTTAAAAATTTACATAATTGCTGTCATTTTGAAGTGGTGATTAAAGAGTATACAGGGAAAGAATGTTTTAAAAAAGTTATGGAAGTGGGCTTTCCCTGGTGGTCCACAGGTTAAGACTGTGCTTCCAATGCAGGTGGCATAGAGTCAGTCCCTGGCTGAGGAAAACTAAGATCCCATAGGCCATGACACATGGCCAAAAAAAAAATGATATAGGTTTAATTGACTAAAAATAGTGTTATTTGTCTAAGCTTGGGAGTGTTTATAATATTTGTCAGTTTTATCACATTTTTAAACTGTTTAATTTTTTTCCTAATATGAATAAATACTTATTTTTGTACCTGATAGCATAATCTTTTTTTCTGGATTTGAGAGGTCACTTCCCATAGTTTAAACTCCAGTTCCCACAGAGCCTAGACCTACTTTCTTATTATTTACAATGCCTAAGGGCAGTAGATTCAATCAACCAGGCCAGCCTAGGTTATTTCTGTATGCAGAGTCAGACTCCATCTTATATAAATAGAACTTCCTCTTCTTTCTTCAGGCATTAGTCTGAGAATTGAAACTGCTCAGAATGTTCCCATTTTAAGCACAGAAGATGGTGATTTTCCAAAGCAACATTTTAGAAGTATCCTTGTTAGGATACAAAAGGGTCCACAACTGTTACTTCCCCCAGTACATTCTAGAATCTGTTCTTAAAGTTTTTGGCTAAATGCTACAGAGCCCTAGTAGATGTTCAATCATGTATTAATTTATTTGCCTGCAGTTAGAAGATTTAACAGCAAGTCACGTTTTATAAATTTAATCACAGTGACAGCAGAATCAACTGGCTTGCTTTGTTTATTGTCACTACATTATTATAGTAGATCCAGCCAGCAGCATTAGAACTGGGAAAATCCTAAACATGATATATCAAATATACCTAAGGGGACTATGCTATCCTATCCACCTCAGACCATCTGGTCCCTTCACTTAACCCAGATTCTATCATTTATCGATTGCATTGAGGAGTCTGGCAAAATGAAATTCTATTATATAAAAATTTGAGGTGAATTGAATTCACCATAAATCAGTTTATTTAAAATAACATCAACCTTTAGGGGACTATTTAGTTACTTACTAATGTGAACAATCAAGTTTATCTGAAACATCTTACCTTATTTATTAGAAACAGTCCAGATCCCATGACAGTGATGTTTGCTCAAATTATGATTTCTAATCCTGATTTTACCTCAAAAATATAGCTTATGATTTCAGAATGGCAGAGCAGTAGAATGAAAAGTGTACAACAGCCACACCTGGAGGTGACAGACTGAATCCCTGAAAATAAATGTTTTAGCACACAAAATTTGTAGCAGGAAAAAAAAAATAATACAAACTGGTATGTAAAAACAGCATAATAATAGTGATCTTATGAGGTTATTGAGAAAAATGTACATCATAGACACCAATAAATGGGAAATTTATTATTCATTCATTAACTCTGCTCTAATAAATGTTATATAATGCTTTTTAAAAATGAGTGATGTCTATATTCTTTGTAAAATATCTTCCATTGTTTATTAAATGGGAATTATTTTTGTGTTTGGGGATGTTTTATCAATTTGCTTTTGGACATACTTGTAGGAACCTTCATATTATCACTTTATTTATACACTATGGGAACAAAGAAAGGAACAAATGCTATTGCTTTCATTTTATACAAAGTATAAATAAGTCAATTTATAGTATTTTGTCAACATGTAAGTTAGAAAAATAAATGGGATTAAACCAAAAGGAAATCGCCCTTAGGACATAGGTTCCTAAGCATTGTGAAGTGAGACTGATATTAACAAGCAGCAATCCAGTGGAGACTAAGCCAAGTGTTGAGGTAAAGCTTTTAGAGTAGATACCCTTACAATTGGGCTTCCCTGGTGGCTCAGACCGTAAAGCGTCTGCCCGCAATGCGGGAGATCCGGGCTCGATCCCTGGGTTGGGAAGATCCCTGGAGAAGGAAATGGCAACCCACTCCAGTATCCTTGGCTGGAGAATCTCATGGATGGAGGAGCCTCGTAGGCTACAGTCCACAGGGTTGCAAAGAGTCGGACACGACTGAGCAACTTCACTTCACCCTTACAATTATCAATTTTTTTTCCATTTATTTTTATTAGTTGGAGGCTAATTAATATTGTAGTGGTTTTTGCCATACATTGACATGAATCAGCCATGGATTTACATGTGTTCCCCATCCTGATCCCCCCTCCCCGCTGCCTCCCCATCCCATCCCTCTGGGTCATCCCCGTGCACCAGCCCCGAGCACATGTCTCACGCATCCAACCTGGACTGGTGATCTGTTTCACACTTGATAATACACATGTTTCGATGCTGTTCTCTCAATTTCAAATCTGGTATGTGCAATCACCAGACTTAAGCCTCATATTCATTTTTCAAAGATTAACAACAATAAATTGATGTACCTATACACAACTGGGGCTTCTGTCATAGCTCAGTTGGTAAAGAATCCCCCTGCAATTCAGGAGATCCTGGTTCGATTCCTGGGTCGGGAAGATCCCCTGGAAAAGGAAAAGCCTACCCACTCCAGTATTCTGGCCTAGAGAATTCCGTAGACTGTATAGTCCATGGGGTCGCAAAGAGTTGGACATGGCTTTCACTTTCATACACAATTGTTCGTAGAAAGCTCTGTAACTTCCCAGTGTAAGTCTGTTTTCTAATATTCAAAATAAAACTCCAAGTCAGTTTGCATGAACTTGCATCAGACAGCCTCTGTATTTCATTTTCAAATTATGTTGTATTGTTCACTTCAACCAATCTCCAAAAGCAATTTTAGTAATTTAATATTATTTTATTTTACTTGAGATAAAACAATCTCCAAATTGATAAATAGATGTACATAATTCTAGCCAACTAGATTGATAGCAAGTAATTGTAAACAGTATTTTAATTCTAATAGAAATATATGTATATATATATATATATATGCTTAGTTGCTCAGTCATGTCCAACTCTTTGCAACTCCACAGACTGTAGCCGACCAGGCTCCTCTGTCTGTGGGATTCTCCAAGCAAGAATACTGGAGTGAATTGCCATGCCCAGGGGATCTTCCCAACCCAGGGGTCAAACTCCGGCCTCCCGCATTGCAGGGAGATTACTGAGCCACCAGGGAAGCCCAAGAATACTGGATTGGGTAGCTTATCCCTTCGTCAGGGAATCTTCCCAACCCAGGAATCAAACTGGGTTCTCCTTCATTGCAGGCGGATTCTTTATCAGCTGAGCTACCGGGGAAGCTCACATATATGTACACACACACACACACACACATATATATATATATGTATATATTCAAAAGTTTTTTATAATTTTAAAATATTGTCCTCTGTCTTAAGCCAGGTTGCTTCAACAAAAATACTGGGTGGCTTCTAAACAACAGAAATTCATTTCTCACAGTTGTGGAGGTGGGAATCCCACGATCCAGGCTGGCAGGTTTGAAGTTTGGTGAGGGCCTGCTTTCTGGTCCATAGGTGACTATCTTCTCACTGTGGCAGAGGGGAGCTAGAGAGCTCTCTGAGGTCTGTTTTGTAAGGGCACTGATCCCATTCATGAAGGTGCCATCCCCGTGCCCTAACTACATGCCATGGGCCCCGCTTCCAAATACCATCCCCTTGAGAGTTAGACTTCAGTATGTGAATTTTGGGGAGCACAAACATTCAGTCCATAGCAGTTTCTGATCTATCATTTACTGAGAAGCTGTGTGAAACTCTGCCCCCATTTGTATGGATTGCTGAACGAGTATTGTCATTCTATCCGTTTTAAATTTCATATATTTTGAAGCAATGAAATTGAATGAAATGATTTTTGACATTTTATGTTTCCAGATAATTGTTCCTTTTATTCTTATAGTGTCCACCTTTCTCCCTAGCAACGAATATTCAACCATTCCTTATCATAATAGCAAATGATTATTTAGTGCTTCAAATGACTAGATGGGCTTCCCTGGTGGCTCAGCGGTAAAGAATCCACCTGCAATGCAGAAGATACGGGTTTGTCCCTGGGTTGGGAAGGTTCCCTGGAGAAGAAAATGGCAACCCACGCCAATATTCTTGCCTAGGGAATCCCGCCGATGGAGAGCCTGCTGGGCTGCAGTCCAGGGTCACCAGGAGTCCAACATGACTTAGCGACTACACCAACCGCCGTATATTTGCAGGTTTACAGAGAGTTTTAGCCCAGTAATACAATGCAGTGCTGAGTTTGATGGAATCATAGCATAAAATTTTCTTCATTGATTTTCAAAAAAAGCTGTGAATCAAACCAGTTCTTTCACTCATCTGTACTCAACACCATTGTGTCCATTTTCCTTTCTTTTGAGGTTTTTAGCCAAAAAAGAAAAAAAGATCTAGGACCATCTGATTTTAACCCCATAGGCAGAGATGACCATTTACATCGATGAACTCGGATTCTTTCCTTTGGTTGCTGTTCTTCAGTCACTCAGTTGTGTCTGACTCTTTGTGACCTCATGGATTGCAGCACTCCAGGCTCCCCTGTCCTTCACTATCTCCTGGAGTTTGCTCAGAATCATGTCCATTGAGTGGGTGATGCTGTTTAACCATCTCATCCTCTGCCATCACTTTTCCTTTTCCTATAGGAAAGCTGAAAATCTTTGAAAAATCTATTTATAGAGCATAACATAACATTTCATTTTATTTAACCTGATAATTTGTTCCATTCCTTAGATATGTAGTTCTGATCAAACTGATGAATTCCTCCACCAACCCCATAAACTTCATTCTACTCAATGTGGTTCTGACTTGGCCTAAGATTTTATATCTCCTATAGCTCTGTGGGATAGTTTGGAGTTGTATATTCAAATAAGGTTTTTTTTGTTTTTGTTTTTTTTTGGTTTGAAGGTATCAAAAAAGTCTATAACCTATTTGAACTAAATAGTAACTACTGTCTCATGAAACTTAGAATTCTTGGAACAGAGCCAACTTCAGATAATAGCTGCATCCTGGCAATCAGAAATTGTCCTCAGGGTTCTCCTGTACTCTTCTGCTTGTCTCCACTTAATTTCCATCTGCAGGCAGGGGCTCCTCTTGTGATCGTCAGAATGACGTCCTAGACTCCCTCTTAGCTCTTAGGAAACACTGTGACTGTGCCAGTAAAATCACATGACCATATTGGAATAACCAGCCTTGGTCATACCCTGTATATCCTGTGCCTAAGGGAAGATATGATATGCTTTTCCAAAAGAAAAGAAAAAACAGGATGGTATAAGCAAAGAGGAGGAAATGGAAGCCCGTTCCAGTATTCTTGCCATCGACAGAGGAGCCTGGTAGGCTGCAGTCCATGGGGTTGCAGAGAATCAGACACGACTGTGCACACATGCATAAGCAAAAAAAGGGCATAGGATACACCCTGTGATGACCACATCATAGCTTTTATAAGATTACTGTTCTAGAAAACATTCATCTGATCTGTGCAGCCCATATATCCTGAACAAAATGGTACAAAGAATAATGTTAAAAACAGTCAGTTGGAGGAAAGATTGTTTAGGAAAACTATATACTTTTTGACTTATAAGATGTTTTAATGTCTTATACAAGATTTTGAAAAACAAACAAACAAATAAACTCATGGTCTCAGAGGTGCTCTTAAAATATACCTGATGAGAATTTACATTGGTATAACATTTCTGGAAAACATTTTTGCCAATTCGTAACCAAGATAGTAAAAGATCTAATAATTCTTAACCTAGGTATTTATCTGCTTCTAGGTATACAGCCTAAGGATAAATTAGAAATAAAGACAAATATGTATCAGAATGTTAGTCATAGAACATCAGTCCTTAAAACTGATGAAACATTCAGTTCAGTTCAGTTGAGTTCAGTTGCTCAGTTGTGTCTGACTCTTTGCAACCCCATGGACTGCAGCACGCTAGGCCTCCCTGTCCTTCACCAACTCCCAGAGCTTGCTCAAACTCGTGTCCACTGAGTCGGTGATGCCATCCAACCATCTCATCCTCTGTCGTCCCCTTCTCCTCCTGCCTTCAATCTTTCCCAGCATCAGGGTCTTTTCCAATAAGTCAGTTCTTTGCATCAGGTGGCCAAAGTATTGGAGTTTCAGCTTCAACATCAATCCTTCCAATGAATATTCAGGATTGATTTCCTTTAGGATTGACTGGTTTGATCTCCTTGCAGTCCAAGGGACTCTCAAGAGTCTTCTCCAACATGACAGTTCAAAGGATCAATTCTTCGGCGCTCAGCTTTCTTTATAGTCCAACTCTCACATCCATACATGAATACACAACAACTCTCACATCAGTACATCAAAACCATAGCTTTGACTAGACAAACCTCTGTTAGTAAAGTAATGTCTCTGCTTTTTAATATGCTGTCTAGGTTCGTCATAGCTTTTTTTAGGAGCAAGAGTCTTTTAATTTCATGGCTACAGTCACCATCTGCAGTGATTTTGGAGCCCAAGAAAATAGTCTGTCACTATTTCCATTGTTTCCCCATCTATTTGCCATAAAGTGCCGTGATCTTAGTTTTCTGAATGTTGAGTTTTAAGTCTACTTTTTCACTCTCCTCTTTCACCTTAGGAAGATTAAATGTACTACAGTAGAAGATGGTTTAAAAAAATCATAGCATATTTCAAATAGTGGAATATTATGTAACCATTGTAACTTAAATGAAAAGAAAAATGCTCATATAAAAACCAGATTTGAAGCTACTTAATACAAATTTAATCTTTATTTGGTGTTTGTAAATAGTTGTATCTATAGAGTTACACAAAAATTTCAAGTTTTTTTTTTCCCTGGTGGTCAAGATTACATGTGGTTTCACATTCCTATTTTTTTTCTAAGTACATAATTTATTGTTACTATTGATTTTTTAAAGAAAAATCTTTCTTCCTGAAAACTGTATCTTATTTAAAACTCAATATTCAAAAAAAGAAGATTATGGTATCTTGTCCATCATGGCAAATCTATGGGGAAATAATGGAAACAGTGACAGACTTTATTTTCTTGGGTTTGCAGATGGTGACTGCAGCCATGAAATTAAAAGATGCTCACTTCTTGGAGGAAAAATCTATGACCAACCAAGACAGCATATTAAAAAGCAGAGACATTACTTTACCAACAAAGGTCATCTAGTCAAAGCAATGGTTTTTCCAGTAGTCATGTATGGATGTGAGAGTTGGACCATAAAGAAAGCTGAGCACTGAAGAATTGATGCTTTTGAGCTGTGGTGTTGGAGAAGATTCTTGAGAGTCCTTTGAACTTCAAGGAGATCCAACCAGTTAATCCTAAAGGAAATCAGTCCTGGATGTTCATTGGAAGGACTGATGCTGAAGCTGAAGCTCCAATACTTCGGCCACCTGATGTGAAGAACGGACTCAGTCGAAAAGACCCCAGTGCTGGGAAGGATTGAAGGCAGGAGGAGAAGGGGATGACTGAGGATGAGATGGTTGGATGGCATCACCGACTCAATGGACATGAGTTTGAGCAAGCTCCGGGAGTTGGTGATGGAGAGGGAAGCCTGATGTGCTGCAGTCCATGGGACTACAAAGAGTCAGACACGACTGAGCGACTGAACTGAAGTGAATTGACTATTAGACACTATGAATTAAGAGTTTTAAGTGCCTTTTTAGTAGCTATGTTACAATGCCAATATAACTAACTCCTTCCCATAGTGCAACAAAGAATATCTAAGAACTGCTCAGATAACATGAGATACTTAAGTGTGTTGGTAAACCAGCAGGGAGAGAGCCACTTGGACTCCTAATGGTGCCAAAGGATGTCAGCTTCCTGAGGCAGGGGCAGGGTCCACTGTCCCCAGCACAGTGGCTGACACAGACGCGATACTCATGGAATTGCTCATCAAACACATTTTCTCACTCATGCAAAATAACAACTCAACTAACTATAGCAGATAACTATGAATACAACTCACTGGCTACCTGCGTCTTTGAAATCTTTAAATGCTGGCACATATGAAGAGAGGCTTGTTAGTTGGCATTTATGGAGAAAAGGATGATACAATATGAGACCTGGAGGTTCTCCTGGAGACTCCCACCCCTTCTGATGCTGTGAAGTGATTGTCATACAAATGGCACTGAACAATAACTGCACCACACTAACATCAAACAAAAGCATTTTGGATTTTCTGACAAACCAGAAATAATTTTCCAGGTGTAGGCAATATACTCATGTTGGCATTTGTAAGTTCTTACATGTGGTAATAAATATTGGGAAGCAGCCATGCCAGTTGTCTTGGGGGTGGTGGAACCATAGTTATTGGATTTATGGTGTTCCAGGTCAAAGCAGAAACTACGTCCTTGCCTTAAGTTCATGCAGGGATTCTTGGTAATATGTGGGGTCAGAATGGAGCTTACACTAACCTGCTTTCCATTAACTTTTACTCTAGCATTTGGTTTTGCAAAGAAACTGAAAATGACTAAAGGCAGTAAATAAAACTCGTGGCTCGATCACAGCTCTGCAGTTGTTTGCCAAAGGTTAGGCACACCGAGTGAATAGCAAGAGGAAAACAACCTAGGAATCTACAGATTGAAAAGATTTAAATGCACTTGTTTCAGCATGTACCCTCATAGGCCTTCTGTTAATAGTAGGATAACTGGTGTGCAGGGTTGCATGTTATAGGGATATTTGGTATATATGACAATCGAGAGAAATGGCACCAAATCCTACTTGGAGTAAAGCCTGACACTCATTCTCTTTATTTAGCAGATTCTCAGCGTGCACATCAGAGTTGAGATGTCTCAACATCACTTAGGGGTTTGGAACAAAACTGAGAGTGGGATCATTTGATTTCAACAGGATGTAAGGGAAACAGAGCTGCCCAGCCCTCAGTGGCTTACTACTGATCTCTTGACTGTATTTAAACCACATGCTGCTGGTCAGGCCACAGAGGGAATGCCTGGAGTAACCCTGAACAGGATAAGGAGAGAATATGTGAACAATATTAATGCATAATGTCTGAAGTCTACAAAGTTAATGTTCCCCCAGGCTTATGGTCCTGAGGTAGAGTGAAGGAAACAGAAGATAAAAGTGGAAGTTACTTTGGCAGGTAATGGATCATGGGGAGAAAAGCCATCATACCTCTTCTACGGGAATGCTGCTTCCTGAAGGAACTTCTAAGGATGTCTGATGGACACTGGGGTCCCTGTGACTTTGGCCACACAGAGGATGCTAATGCAATGACAGCCAAGCAGACAGGGGAGAAAGTGAGAAAATGAGTCCACTCAGCCTTGAGTCCTCCACAAGCTGTCCTTGCTTTGCTCAGAATCACTCTATCATCTCCTTTGAGAGGTTCCCATCTTGGAAAATCTCAGTGGTTCCTTTATAGCAGTGGTTCTCAAACTGGACTGCTTCAAAGCAATCTGGGTGACTTGTTAAAGCATCCATTTCTGGGCCCTTCCCTGAAGATTTGATTAAAAAGCTCTGTAGTGGGACTTGAAAATTTGCATTTCTAAGTTGCCAGTTGATAATGGTCTTGCTGGTCCTGGCAGCAAACTTTGAGACCCATTGCCTTACAGGACACTAGCTAAGATCACGGCATCTGGTCCCATCACTTCATGGTAAATAGAAGGGGAAAAAACGGAAACCATGAAATTAAAATATACTTGCTCCTTGGAAGAAAAGCTATGACAAAGCTAGTGAAAGTGAAAGTCAGTCATGTCCGACTCTTTGCGACCCTATGGACTGTAGTCTGCCAGGCTCCTCTGTCCATGGAATTCTAAAGGCAAGAATACCGGAGTTGGTTGCCATTCTTTTTTCCAGGGAATCTTCCCAATTCAGGGATTGAACCGGAGTCTCCTGTGTTGCATACAGATGCTTTACTGCGTGAGCTACCAGGGAAACTCTAGACAGCATATTGAAAATAGAGGCCTCGCTTTGCCAACAAAAGTCCATATAGTCAAAGCTGTGGTTTTTCCAGTACTCACTTATGGATGTGAGCATTGTGCCATAAAGAAAGCTAAGGTCTGAAGAACTGATGCTTTCCAATTGTGGCACTGGAGAAGACTCTTGAGATTCCCTTGGACAACAAGGAGATCAAATCAGTCAATCCTAAAGAAATCAAGCCTGAATATCATTGGAAGGACTGATGCTGAAGCTGAAACTCTAATGCTTTGGCCGACTGATGCAAAGAACTGACTCATTGGAATAGCCTATGATGCTGGGCAAGTTTGAAGGCAAAAAAAAGGAGGGGGGCTGCTGCAGAGGATGAGATGGTTAGATAGCATCACTGACTCAGTGGACATGAATTTGAGCAAACTCTGAGAACTAGTGAAGGACAGGGGAGTCTGGTGTACTACAGTCTATGTGGTCACAAAGAGTTGGACACGACTTAGCGGCTGAACAACAACAAATTCTGCTGTCTCCCCTCTCTATCATGACGGTTTTTCTAGCTTCCCATCTCAAATGGCAGGACCAGATTACTGGAAGCTTGTTATGTCAAACCTCCAATCTTCCCTGTAACACTATTGCTATGCCACCAGAGCAGCAAAGGAAATTCAATGTGAATGACTGGCAAAGATTATACATTTCTCAAGAGACTCTGATGCATTTTTTGCACAACCAGCTTAATTAAGAATTCTTGGCAGTATATTAACCACAAGCTTATGGATCTCAATGTGCCAATCAAACATAGTAAGAGAAATGCAAATGTCAAAGTACAGACTCTTTGCCTAGGAAGTTCCAATGGCTTAAAGCTGTGTCTTCAGTCAGTTGGCAGAAAGCAATGGGAATAGCTGGGTCTGGTGAGGCTGGGGTTTGCCCATTACAATTTAAATACATATGGCATGGCCTCCAGGACTGAGCTATGCTGTGTCCACGTGGGGCTTCAGGGTGTGAGTATGAAGATAAAAGTCTCTGGCTCACAAACTCACGTTAAGCTAACGACAGCAGCAACAATAGGAACATACCCCAAGATGCTTTTAGAAAACAGGCCTATAAGTCAGGAGCCAAAATCAAAACCTGCACCCAGGTTTGCCTCTATAAGATAACAGAGCAGTCAGATGACAGCTCTGTGTCTGAATATCTAATAAAATAGACATGATAGTAGCTGCCTGTATTTGTTTCATAATAATTCATATCAGAAAAAAAGAGCAGTACATTTAATTATATTAATTTGTCTTTTCAATGACTGCACTAACAAACGGCTACACTATAGAACTGTTATCTACTTGGTGTATCTGGTTCTTGGCTAGATTTGATGATCTATTAACAGTTGAACAACTTGAAACTTAAAACAGGCTAACAGATGGTTGTTAACCTGGTGGTGTTTGCCATTCTTACTGAAGACCTGAATTGAAAGTATAGATAACACATTTATGTGTGATGCAAATTTGGAAGAGATGGGCAATATTTTCTATGAATAAATCAGGAGCCAAATATATTTTCTTTTTAATTTGACTATAAGGTGAATTTAATCAATTGCACTTTAATAGAGTAAATATAAGGATATTCACGAAGATACAGAAAAAGAAATTCAAACAACAAATTCCACCCTATGGATAGGTGACTTAAGAATATTTTAGGTGGAAGAGACTTTAAAATTTCACTGTGAAGCATTAATGTGTTTCAGATTCTAAGACAGTTAATGTGATCTTTGTTGTCTTTAATGGATTATAATGTACAGAATGAAAGAAGTGATGATGTTGCTGTAAATTAGACAGACTATCTCTGGAGTATCCTTCTTAGCTCTGGATACCATGCTGTTGAGTAAAGAGACAAGCAATCAGGTCAAGGAGACAATGGTTTCATATAACGTGCAGTTGAATGAAAAGGGAGGTTGTAGCCCTTATACATGCAAACTGAAGGAAGAAGAAGATATCTGGTTTAAAGTACTTGAAAGATAGTCAGGATGAAGAGAAACAATCAATACTTTTATATGTTGAGTCATAAGGAGGATAATTAGGACCAGAAGGTAGAGAGGCAGATAATAGGTCAGAATAAAAAAAAAAGAAATTTTCTTTCAACTGCTTAATACTTAAAAAAAATGTTTATTAAAATAATTCATGCACACAGTTTACAGAGACAAATAACAGTGCAAAGCATGTAATTTAAAACAACAGCTATTTTCTTTCTCTTCATCCTAGTCCTTGCTTCCCAGAGCAAACATTATGGACTGTTTTCACTTATTCTTCCAATATTTCCCTCTATTTTCTAAACGTTATGTATATTCTGCTCTAAAAACATTAAATCTAAACACTTTTACTATAGAACATGGGAATTTGGGTGTCTATCATCTCCCCTCCTTTTCTCCCAGCAAGTTAAATAACTGTTTCTGGTTAAATCAATATTTAGAATGTTATTTTATATAAATAGCTCATGACTGAGTCACATAAAGTATTGAGGATATTTTCTGTTTTACACAATGTTTTGTTTTTCTTAGAATTAATGATTATCCTATTTTTGCTATTTCCCCTGGGTGCTTTTGTTAATTCATCCTCCAGATTCTCCATCAGAGCTGTAGGGCTTCAATCAATGCAGTAAACATGTTGGTCAATCTTTTAATGCCATTTTTTTTCTCAGGAAAATGCTCTTTGGAGCCTTGAGCTCACTGACTCCTATCTGGCAGCTGTGGGTCTTTTCAACACTCCTTACTTCTTTCTGAAATATTACGTATCCTATGTCTTGTTCTATTTCCCTATTTCAAAGGAACATTTTCCCCAGTAAGCTTCCTCAGAAGGGATGTATGATAAATAAAAATTTTGAAACATGACAATCTGTTTCTGTTCTTTTCTGAAGTTGATTAAGAGTGTTCCTGGGACTAGAATTCTGGATTGGAAATTACACTCTTTCAAATTTTAAAGGCATGGTTTGAATTATTGTTTTCTAACTTTCAAGATTGTTGTTTAGAACCTGAGAATATCATTTGCATATACATTACATTCATTTTTTTATTCTCCTGGAAATTTTTCAGTAAATAATCTTTATACCTTGTTATTGTTCAGTCTCTCAGTTGTGTCTGACTCTTTGTGACCCATGACTGCAGCATGCCAGGCTTCCCTGTCCTTCACCTCTCCCAGAACTTGCTCAAACTGATGTCCACTGAGTCGATGATGCCATCCATTTTGCTCTCTGTCGTCCCCTTCTCCTCTTGCCTTCAAATCCTTCCCAGCATCAGGGGCTTTTCTAATGAGTCAGCTCTTCACATCAGGTGGCCAAAGTACTGGAGGCTCAGCTTCAGCATCAGTCCTTCCAATGAATATTTGAGATTGATTTTCTTTAGGATACATGTTTGATCTCCTTGTTGTCCAAGGGACTTTCAAGAGTCTTCTCCAGCACCACAAAAGTATCAACTCTTTGGCGTTCAGCCTTCTTTATGGTCTGACTCTCACATCAATACATGACTACTGGAAAAACCATAGCTTTGACTATATAGACATTTGTCGACAAAGTAATGTTTCTGCTTTTTAATATGCTGTCTTGGTTGGGCATAGCTTTTCTTCCAAGGAGCAAGTTTCTTTTAATTTCATGGCTGCAGTCACCATTTTCAGTGATTTTGGAGCCCAAGAAAATAAAGTCTGTCACTGTTTCTACTGTTTCCCCTGTTTCCCCATCTATTTGCCATGAAGTGATGGGACTGGATGCCATGATCTTCGTTTTTCTGAATGTTGAGTTTTAAGCCAGTTTTTTTCACTCTCCTCTTTCACCTTCATTAAGAGACTCTTCAGTTCCTCTTCACTTTCTGCCATAAGGGTGGTGTCATCTGCATATCTGAGGTTATTGATATTTCTCCTGGCAATCTTGATTCCTGCTTGCGATTCATTCAGTCTGGCATTTTGCATGATGTACTCTGCATATAAATTAAATAAGCAGGGTGACAATATATAGACTTGATGTACTCTTTTCCCAATTTTGAACCAGTCCATTTTTCCATGTCTGGTTCTCACTGTTGTTTCTTGACCTACATACAGATTTCTCAGCAGGCAGGTCAGGTTGTCTGGTATTCCCTTCTCTTTAAGAACTTTCCAGTTTGTTGTGATCCACACAGTCAAAGGTTTTAGCATAGTCAGTGAAGCAGAAATAGATATTTTTCTGGAATTCTCTTGCTTTTTCTATGATCCAATGGATATTGGCAATTTGATCTCTGGTTCCTCTGCCTTTTCTAAGTCCAGCTTGAACATCTAAAAGTTCTTGGTTCACGTACTGTTGAAGAATCGCTTGGAGAATTTTGAGCATTACTTTGCCAGCAAGTGAGATATGGAGATGACACCACCCTTACATCAGAAATCAAAGAAGAACTAAAGAGCCTCTTGTTGAAAGTGAAAGAGGAGAGTGAAAAAGTTGGCTTAAAACTCAACATTAAGAAAACTAAGATCATGCCATCTGGTCCCATCACTTCATGGCAAATAGATGGGGAAACAATGGAAACAGTGACAGACTTTATTTTGGGGGGCTCCAAAATCATTGCAGATGGTGACTGCAGCCATGAAATGAAAAGACCCTTCCTCCTGAAGAAAAGTTATAACCAACCAAGACAGCATATTAAAAAGCAGAGCCATTACTTTGCCAACAAAGGTCCATCTAGTCAAGGCTATGGTTTTTCCAGTAGTCTTGTATGGATGTGAGAGTTGGACTCTAAAGAAAGCTGAGCGCTGAAGAATTGATATTTTTGAACTGTGGTGCTGGAGAAGACTCTTGACAGTCCCATGGACTGCAAGGAGATCTAACCAGTTCATTCTAAAAGAAATCAGTCCTGAATATTCACTGGAAGGACTGATGCTGAAGCTGAAACTCCAATCCTTTGGCCACCCGTTGCAAAGAGCTGACTCATTTGAAAAGGCCCTGATGCTGAGAAAGACTGAAGGCAGGAGGAGAAGGGGACGACAGAGGATGAGATTGTTGGATGGCATGACCGACTCAATGGACATGAGTTTGAGTAAACTCCGGAAGTCGGCAATGGACAGGGAGGCCTGGTGTGTTGCAGTCCATGGTTTTGCAAAGAGTCGGACATGACTGAGCGACTGAACTGAGCTGAACTGAGATGAGTGCAATTGTGTGGTAGTTTGAGCATTCTTTGGCACTGCCTATCTTTGGGATTGGAATGAAAACTGACCTTTTCCAGCTCCGTGGCCACTGCTGAGTTTTCCAAATTTGCTGGCATATTGAGTATAGCACTTTAAGCAGCATCATCTTTTAAGATTTGAAGTAGCTCAGCTGGAATCCCACCACCTCCAGTAGGCTTGTTCATTGTGATGCTTCCTAAGGCCCACTTGACTTCACACTCCAGGATGTTTGGCCCCAGGTTAGTGATCACACCATCATGATTATCTGGGTCATTAAGACATTTTTTGTATAGTTCTTCTGTGTATTCTTGCCACCTCTTCTTTATATCTTCTGCTTCTGCTAGGCCCATACCATTTCTGTCCTTAATTGTGCCCATCTTTGCATGAAATGCTCCCTCGTGTCTCTAATTTTCTTGAATAGATCTCTAGGTTTTTACATTTTATTGTTTTCCTCTATTTCTTTGCATGGATCACTTAAGAAGGCTTCTTATTACTTTTTTATCATATTGTATGTATATAATGTATTTTCTATAATATTTCTTATTATTTCTTATTCATATTATATTTTCTTTTTATTATTTCTCTCCTTGATATTCTTTGGAACTCTACATTCAAATGGGTATATCTTTCCTTTTCTCCTTTGGCTTCCCTTCTTTTCTCAGCTATTTGTAAGTCCTCCTCAGACAACCATTTTGCCTCTTTGCTTTGCTTTTTCTTGGGGATGGTCTGGATTCCTGCCTCCTGTTACAATGTTATGAACCTCCATCCATAGTTCTTCAGACTCTCTATCAGATCTAATCCATTGAATCTATTTGTCACTTCCACTGTATAATAGTAAGATATTTGATTTAGGTCATACCTGAATGGTCTAGTGGTTTTCCCTACTTACTTCAATTTAAGTCTGAATTTGGCAATAAGGAGTTCATTATCTGAGCCGCAGTCAGTTCCTGGTCTTGTTTTTGCTGACTATATAGAGCTTCTCCATCTTTGGCTGCAACGAATATAGTCCATCTGATTTCAGTATTGACCATCTGGTGATGTCCATGTGTAGAATCTTTTATTGTGCTGTTGGAAGAGGGTGTTAGCCATGACGAGTGCTTTCTCTTGGCAAAGCTCTGTTAGCCTTTGCCATGCTTCATTTTGTACTCAGAACAAACTTGCTTCTTACTCCAGGTATCTCTTGACTTCTTACTTTTGCATTCCAGTCTCCTATGATAAAAAGGACATCTGTTTTTGGTGTTAGTCTAGAAGGTCTTGTACGTCTTCATAGAATCATTCAACTTCAGCTTCTTTGGCATTAGTGGTTGGGGCATACACTTGAATTACTGTGATATTGAATTGTTTGACTTGGAAATGAACAGAGACCGTTCTGTCTTTTTTTGAGATTGCACCCAAGTGCTGCATTTCAGACTCTTTACTAGTCTGAAACTTCTTAGTGATTTGCATTAATGTGGAGTTTTTTGTTCATTGTGTGGGATATTTCAGAAACTCTTGGCCTGCAGTTTTGAGACATTTTCTCATGTTCTCTATTAGTTTTTTTTTTTTTTTGTATTTTTAAAATTCCTTTTCTAGTAAAACGCGGTGCCTCCTGGATCTAATTTTCTCATGCTCTTTCTTAATCTTTATCTTTTTGTAATTTGCTTTATATTCTGAAGAGTTACACAACTTTATCTTTCAATCTATCAGAATTTTTATTTCTATTAATGTGTTTTTGATTCTCAAGAGTTCTTGTTTGTTTTCTGAAAGTTCTGTCTTAGAGCATCTCATTTTTAATTTTATGAATAAAATTTATCTCTTTGAGAAAAATTTAGCTTAATATTCTCTGCGCTATCTTTCTCCTCCAAGTTCCTTTTTGTATCCTCACTTTGAATTGATTTGAACTCATTCTTTCATGTTAGAGTCTTTCCTAAAAATAAAGGCTGGGATGTCCTTTCAAATTCTAGAGTGAGTCTGTTAGATCAGGTTCCCTGGGAAATAGATTGTATAGTAAGTTTACTTGGGATTTTCTTGGGATCAACACCTGAGAGGATGAGAGAGAAATTGGTAGAAATATTGTTTCAATCACTTACCGGGCAATAACAGGGAAAGCTCTGGTACTGGGATGACACCTCAGAGATATACTAAATTGAGGCAAGTGTGCTGGAATTGGGTTTTCCTCTGGGAAAGATTGTAATCATCTACAAATCACTGGATTGGGTTTGTCCTCTGGGCAAGGCAGCTGTCTTCATTTGGGGTGATTTCCAGAAAGGAAATCAGCTATGATCCATAAGCCACTGATACATCCAACAACTGGGAGAATTGCCTCAGCCCCTGAAGGGTGAATCCGGAATCCACGAGAGCATGGTAATTAAGTGCTGTGATGTGCATGAGCTTAGGCAAATGGTAGACCTCACCACAAGGTGATCATTTTGGGAGAAAGATCACTTAGGGAGATTCTTAATTGTCAGTATCAGAGATATTTCCCCTGGGCTGTTACATTCCCACAGATGAAATGGGGGAAGGAGTTGGGCGGTGACTACCGTGTTAGCAGACCAGCTGAGGGGCTCAGTGTTCAGTATGCAGATCTACACTTAACCCCTTGTTTCCAGAAGATGCTTCACAGTCCTCTGTGCCTGGTGTCCAAATGACAATCTTTACAGTTCAACATCTTCAGAATGTAAATCCATATGCCTGGGTGGGAGGGAGAAGAGTTCACTGGCTTTATGAGGTGAGAGAGAGAATCTGGGTGTCTGACTTTTTTAAAAGCAACCTTCCAATAAACTCTCACTTTCAGCCCCATATCACCCCTCAGATGTACCTGAGCCTTTCCATGGTTTGTCTTCCCCCTTGCAGATTTAAAACTCAGCCTCTCTGTTCTGCCAAATCAGCCTCCAAAGTTTCACTAACATCCGTGGCTCTTGCGGGATTTTTCAAAAGCAATGCTATACTTGTTTTACTTGGGTTTTTGGTGATGAAAAAGGAGATAAACCGGTTGCTTAGTATTTCATGTTTGACTTTAGTTACAGTAATTACTTTCTGTAATTACAGAGGTGCCATGTGCTATCTCAAGAGATGATGTTTCTCAACCACTGGAGGTGTTCAAGCAGAGAATGGACAATCACTCAAGAGGGATGCTGACAGGATCTTGCCTGATTGGAATTAGGAGATCATTTCACCCAATCCTGGGGCTTCCCTTGTGGCTCAGTTGGTAAAGAATCCACCTGCAACACGGGAGACCTGGGTTTGATCCCTTGGTTGGGAAGATCCCCTGAAGAAGGGAAAGGCCACCCACTCCAGTATTCTGGCCTGGAGAATTCCATGGACTGTATAGTCCATGGGGTCACAAAGAGTCGGACACGACTGAGTGACTTTCACTCACTTACTAACCCAATCCTGAGCTTCTACAGTTCTGCATAATATAGGAGAAACAACTTTATTACAGGAAATGGTACATGATAGTCAAAGAACAAGACTTTATGTATTAAACTTCTCCATTTGATAGATAGCCCTTAATATTCAAGGTCCTTTTTGATTTTTCTTCTATTTACCATGTGGGTTCAACTCACAATACTACTCAACACAGTTTATTCCCATCAATCAGATGTACCTAGTAATGTCTGAATATCAGTAGTGAGGGTAATTAACCAACACCCAAGGTGAGATCATACATACATAAGAAGGGAAAAGTGAATTACGTATTTCAGTTGTGTATATAGACTCATTAATGGATAAGTTAGTCAAAGTGATCAGTGGCCATGGAACTCTCTTTTGGGCTATTTATACTCTAGGAAGTCTTCCCTGGTAGATCCAATGGTAAAGAAAGTGAAAGTGAAAGTCACTCAGTCGTGTCCACCTCTTTGCGACCCCACAGTTCACGGAATTCTCCAGGCCAGAATACTGGAGTGGGTAGCCGTTCCCATCTCCAGGAGATCTTCTGAACCCAGGGATCGAACCATGGTCTCCTGCACTGCAGGCAGATTCTTTCCCAGCTGAGCCACAAGGGAAGCCCAAGGATACTGGAGTGGGTATCCTATGCCTTCTCCAGCGGATCTTTCGGACTCAGGAATCGTACTGGGGTCTCCTGCATTGCAGGGGGATTCTTTACCAACTGAGCTATCAGGGAAGCCCCCAGATGGGAAAGAATCTGCCTGCAATGCAGGAGCCTGAAATGCAGGAGACCTGGGTTTGATCCTTGGGTCTGGACGATCCCCTAGAGGAGGGCATGGCAAGCCACTCCAGTATTCTTGCTGGAGAATTCCACGGACAGAGGAGCCTGGTGGGCTACAGTCCATGGGGTCATGAGTAAGCAACACAAACACACACGCACACACACACTTTAGGAATCAAATTTAGATCAAGTTTTCCACTCACATCTCTTGAAATTATTTGGGAAAGTAGACCAAGTGTTCTGTTTGATTTCTGTGTTATTACATTTTAGATAATTCAATACTAAGAGGTAATATTTATACAGCCCTTACCCTGCCAGACAGAGCTCTAAAGCTTGGGCATGCATAAACACATTTAAACCTCACAATAAAGTCTCATAGTAAATTCTCATAATAAAACTGTATGAGATAAGATAGAGTTTTATTCTCATTTTATAGATGCTGAAACTGGGTCACAGGAAAATTAAGTAACTTACCCAACACCACACAGCAAGTGAAAGAGCCAAGATTTGAACCACATTCTGATTTTGCTCTAGACTCCAAGCTCTCAACTGCTGGGTTGCTCTGATCTTTGTAATCAAGGTCAGACACTTTTACACAATGAGAAATATTTGATATAACATACTGTGTCATACAATGTATTATACAACAGTGTACAATTCCAACAAGTTCTGCAAGTACTGCTCCCAATTAGACCAGCCGAAAGCAGCGCTCAGTGAATAGCATCTGGCATTAGTCAACAGAAAACATACAGTCTGCCCTCAGGATACTGGAAGACCACATATTTCTTTGATGACCAGACAAAAGCTGTTACAGCTTGACAGGCAAGTTCTGATTCATCCGCCATATTCACCAGATATTGCACGTTCAAATTTCCGTTTATTTTTGTCTTTACCAAACTGTCTTAATGGAAAAATTTCAGTTCCATGAAAGACTGCAAAGGGCATCTGAAATAGTTATTTGCTCAAACAGATAAAAAGTTTAGGGAAGATGAAATTATAAAGTTGCCAGAAAAATGGCAGAAGGTAGTGGAACAAAACAGTGAATATATTGTTCAATCAGTTCTTAGTGAAAATGGAAAAAAAAAAAAAGGAGACTTTCCCTGGTGGTCCAGTGGTTGAGATATGGTACATACACATTTTAATATTTGCACATTTATTATGGTCTAGATTAAGCCCTCATGAGCATTTTAAAAGCATGTTTCACTTTTTTACAGATTGACAAACCTCACAAATTTTTCTTGTGTATTACACATATGTAGCTATATTAAATATGTGATGTGTGGATAAATGATTAATACTAATATACAATATATGTCTGTATGTACATTGTATATAATATCATACATAATTGATATATATGTGTGTATTATGTGCACATATATTTATAGTTAATATAGTATATAGTTAAACATAATATAATATATATAATATGTAGTTAATATAGCACTATAATATATATTATATAATTAATGGGCTATACATAAAACATATAACATATAATTAATATATGCATATACATAGATATATATATATGAGTATGTTTACATATCTCTGTATTACCATATTGCTTGTGACTTTCAGATTGCATTGCTCAAATAGCTAGAATGATAGAAGACACAAATCCTTGTAATCCGTTTTGGGGCTTCTTTTTTTTTTTAAGATTTATTGCTCTGGACTGAAGAATCTCCAGTTCCATTATAAAGGCACACTTTTTCTCTAGGGAAAGAATGTATGTATTTCAAACACTTATTTTGAGGGGATAGATATGTTGATGACTGTTTGGATAAAACTATTCCACCAGATGTCACTGTTTCCCTTTCAGTGGAAGTGATTTGCCATCAAATAGTTTCTAAGATACTGTAAATAAATTAAAATGAAGTAAAGAATTCCCTTGTATATGGGTGAGTCAGTCAGCACACATTTTGTCTACAAAGAAACACATGTTGATATCCAACACAGTCCTGCATGTTAACGTTAATATCGGTGCATACAGCTTTCTAAGCAAAGAGCTTGATGTATATGATATTGCTACACATTAAAGAGAGGGATTCAAGTATAATACAAGGATACCTTTAGCTTTTAAGAAAAATGTAGGTAAAAGTAATTTTCTTGTTAAAAAGTAAGGATTTCAATTAGTTCACGAAGCCTCACTGCCACCTTATTGCTTTATCCTTTATTCTGGGGGGTTGTTGACCCCTTCCCAACCTTGCTGACCCAAATATAGAAGATTTAGTTATAAAAATACCAGAAAAGAGAAATATGCAAATTTCCCAATCTTGTCCTTAAGACCCCTAAATTCATTTGTATCATCTTTCTGTGGGATTATCTGCCATCCATTTCAATTAACCAGATCAGGTATGGAGGGCTTAACTTGATTGTGCATGGGCTAAGTATGAGGGTCAGTTTTATCTCAAGCTGTTTTCTTGTCATATTTTATTTTCCTGCCTAAAATGCCTTAGCCATGAGACCTTGAGGGCAGATACACAGAGCGGGGATAAAACACAAAATAGAACATTTCAAATTGTGTTATTCTTTTTAGGAGTCAGTATTCTTTCTAACAGACATGTTGGAAGACACATAACTTGCTAAGTCAACATAAAAAGTAGTGTGAATGGATGACATATATTAATTCTATGAGCAAGTATTTATTTAACTTTGCTACACTTCCAATATTTTGATAGGGAGTGAAGATGACATGAAGACATGAAAGATAAGCTCCCAATCCTCTGGGAGCTTCCAGTCTAATAAGGAAGAAGGACAGGAAAGGGTGTGTAACGTGCCCTTAGGGCAATGGCAGGTGTATTCATATATGTAACACTATAGACTGACTGGTTAAAGTGAGGGGTCTGAGTTCATATTCCAGGAGCCCTAGTTGCCCACTGAGGTTTGCTTATGACGTTTCACTAACAATAGACCTTGAAGGAAACACCTAGTTCAGGATATTAATAAACAGGTAAAATAAAGTTTAAAACAGGTACATTATATAACTGGACTTCCAAGAGACTTATTTCACAATAGTGTTTTATTCCAGCAGAAATAAGTTTATCTTTAGAGATTCCCTAATATGCTCATAGGTTTAACACCACCCCACCTGATTGAATTTAGAAACACACTCTTCTCCACAGTAAGGCATCTGTTTATTTTAATAACATAAATCTGACTGTGGGTAAAGAGAGGATGTCGAGTCTTCTTTTCCTCTGTAGATGCCTAATAGGTGTTAATATAAAATAGAGGATTATTGTGGAGAAGGAAATGGCAGCCCACTCCAGTATTCTTGCCTAGAGAATCCTGTGGACTGAGGAGCCTGGTGGGCTGCTGTCCATAGGGTCGCACAGAGTTGGACACGACTGAAGCGACTTAGCAGCAACAGTAGAGGATTATTGGTCATTTTATTTAATTTTTATAGCTAGATAACTACATAGATTTTAATCAAAAGAAATGACTGTTTTTCTTCCCATAGTAGTATTGTTTTATTTCTTGGCTAAGGTGAGGAGAGTCTTTACTTTAGTTTTGCATTGTTTATATATAATTATATATTTATATATACATATTATATTAATATATAATATATAAATATATTATAATATTTTATATAATATACAATGTTATAATATAATATATAATAAAGAGTAATAATATAATATATAATATACTATATTATATAGTATATATAATATATAATATAATAATATAATAATAAATAATTATATAATAATGTATAATATTATATTAATATATAATATACATTATATATAATAATATACATATAAATATAATTATATATTTATATAAGTATATTATATTTTATATTTTATGATGTTTATAATATTTTAAATATAATATATAATATTATAATGCACAATATCATGTATTAATATTAATATATAATATATGTATAACTACAATAGTAGAACTATTTACTCAGATCACAATTGCTTTCCACCATTTTTCCTGCTTTGTGACTTTTTAATGTAAAATTGCATTTCTCCATTCACGTGTGTTTGCTCTCCTTTCTCATTTAAAAAAAATATTGGAACATCTAAATTGCCTATATTTAGACATGGACTCAGAACTGTTTCATGCTGAATAGCTCAGGTTTGCAGGGTCCAATCCTCCAAGGATTTTCTGAACTGCTCTTGCTTTTTGGTGTGTTTTCCTCACATGAATCGAGATATTTCACCATGTAGTCGCACAGAAATGTTGATCAGAATGTGAGATGTCTCCTCACTTCTTGACAAAGCTAGTCCCTCAGTCTGGAAGGTTTTCCCTACTGTCCACTTTGACTTCATTAACTCCTACCCCAAATTAAAATGTTGATTCCTTTGTTAAAGCTGTCTTTCCTCAACCCTTCTTCCCCAGTTTCCTCCCACAATACAAGCATAGGCTTGGGAACTTGCAGAAAATATTACTCTAGATCCAGGCAATTTTGGTCGATTCTAATTAGGAATTTAGTTTTTTTCTCCTCTCGTTGATAGGGCAAGGGTGAGGATGAAGATGAAGATGAGGGTAGGGAAGGAACGCCCTTTAGTTCCTCCTCCTTCACTCTGCATCAACCATAAGAAAGTTCCTTTCCAACCAACAAAAGGTGATTAAAAAAAAATTACTTTGGGAGTGGCCTAATTGGAAATATAAAATAAAGTTCTACTATGATCATCTTAGAAGCACAAGATAATTTTCTCTCAACTGGTAATTACTTCTGCTTCAAAATAACTTTTTCCTTACATCTGCCCATTCTTGATTCTTCCCTAAGTATATTCATTATCAAGCTATTAATTCCTCTTTCTGCAATATTCCTTCTCTCCCTTTCCCCAAGACAATGACTTAAAATAATCCTCCTTTTTTTTTCTCTCTCTCTTTACAAACATGCCATCGTTTCTTATATTTTAATGAGTAACCTTGTTCCTTAGTGATTTTTCTCCAGTTCTGGCTCAGGACCCTCAGGGCCTAGGGCACAGAAATCTTTCTGGGAAGGCCTAGTAATGTTCTTTTGGGTTTTGGTTGTGGTTTCCTGAAACTTGTTTCTCTCAAAACTCTATTTACTCTTCTGTTATGCATTGAAACTTGCTATTAAATTACATTTTGACATGTAGTTCTCCATTCCTTTGTAGGTAATATTTGCTCTTTCTGAAATCTCTAGTTACTACGACTCCTTGCTACTATTGTAATATTTCAAAATTATGTGTTTTGGTGAGATATCTTTCTCATTCTGTTGTGCTGGGCACTTGATGAGCCCTTTTAATCAGCAGAATAATGTATAATCACTCTAAGAAATTTTCTTCTACAAGTGATTTATGAAATATTATATTTAATGGTTAAGAATGAGAGTTCTGGAGTTCTGAAGCATGCTATTTGATATTAAGCAATTTAAAAAAATATGTCTTTATTCAGTCATAAAAGAGAATGTAAAAAAATATGTCTTTATTCAGTCATAAAAGAGAATGAAATAGTGCCATTTGCAGCAACATGGGAAGACCTAGATATTGTCATACTAAATGAAATAAATCAGACAGAGAAAGACAAATAGTACATCACTTATATGTGGAATATAGAAAATAGGACAGATTTCTTATTTACAAACAGAAACAGACCCACAGACATAGACCATCATTGCCAAAGGAGAAGGGAAGGAGGAATCCATCAGAAGTATGGGATTAACGATGCACACTACCACATATAAAATAGAGAGATAACAGTGCCTTACTGCATAGCACAGGGAAGTACATTCACTATCTACAATGGAAAAGAATAAGATATATATATATATACATGTATAAACAAATTACTTTGTTGTACACCTGAAACTAACACAATATTGTAAATCAACTCTTTGCTGTTGTTTAGTTGCTCAGTTATATCCAACTCTTTTGTGACCGCATGGACCGTAACCCGTCAGGCTCCTCTATCCATGGGGTTTTCCAGGCAAGAATACTGAAGTGGGTTGCCATTTCCTTTTCCAGAGCATCTTCCTGACGCAAGGACTGAACGCCTCCTCTTGCCCTGGCAGGTGAATCTTTACCACTGAGCCACCTGGGAAGCCCCAATCAACCGTACTTCAATTTTTAAAAAGCAGCCACAGAAAATATGTAAACAAATGAAAATAATATTTTTGTTTCTCAGTTTTCTTGTCTAAAAATTGAGATAATAATGTAACCCTATTTCACTGAGGTCTTCTAGGATTAAATAATTTTAATTTTATTGAAAAGTACTTAGAAACATATGACTGCTATTGTTCTAGAGAACTCTGCAATAGTAGTCATCCATTTAAAAAAAATTACTATGAGATTTTATGTAAATATGATGAATGGAAGCAGTTGATTTTTCCAAAATATCTCTGAAATAGATAGGTGTAATGAGAGTGCCTTTTTTCTTCTTGATTTTTTTAAATTTTTTAAATTATTAAAGTGTGATAACACATTTATAGGAGACTTGGAGATTACAAAGTTACATATAGTTACATTATATATTACAATTAATTTTTTAAGTAGATAAAAATTTTTAGTTGAAATTTCAATATCAAACTCTCAAAAATCAATAGACTGAATAGACAGAAAAGTAGATCTGAGAAGCACTATGAACCAATTCAACATAATTAAGACTAATACAATTTTCACACAAGATGCAAATTCTATTCAAATTCTATTCATAGATTACAAACCAGGAGACACTCGAACATATCCATAGGCATAAAACAAGGTACAAAATTTCATGGTCTAAAGGTATTGAAATCATACAAAGTCTGTCCTCTTATCATGTGGAATTATGTTACAAATCAATATCAAGAGATATTTGAAAATAACTCACATATTTTAAGTGCAATGTTCTGTTCACTGAGGCCATATTTACCCATCTGCCATTTACCACCTTGCCCTTTATAAACTTTGCAGTTGAACAAAGACATTTCCTGATAGTTTCATGAATCTTTTCTATTCTTTCAATGCTTCAATGCTTTGCCAAAGGAGAACCTTCATTCTGCATAATGATCTCACACAATTTTTAGCCATGCCAGAGAAGAGAACATTAAAATCCATCACTAAGTGATGTTATTTGGATTTGTGGCCTCTCTCCAGAGGCCACTGTGCTCATTAAACAATGAATTGATTAGATTCACTCAAAAGAGGAGTTGTTCACTTATGACAGATGTAATATTGATCATATCCTTCATTTAATAAGTCATCCAAGTATAATTCAATGCAAGCTACTGGAATAAATTACCATCCATATTCATCTTACTTGACTGTTTTATAATACCAAAGAGGAGCAAGAACAACAGCATAAAAATTTTCATGTTGCAATGTAAACAGTGGGCAGCCTCTGCAGCAGGACTGGGCATTTCTGCTGTGAGAAGTGACAGAAGTCTGGTCTTTGTCAGAAAATCAGACCATGCAAGTCTAGCTCCATCTGGCTGTGAGTGATTTGTGATCAGACACATTAACAGGAGGGTAAGGATGGAAGTCCCTTAAAAAGGTCTACCAAGTCTGTCCTCTCTATCGCTACACGGATCTCTCCCACTGTGTCCCTTTGTGATGGATTTCTGCTTATTCTAAGTCGCTGTGATTTAGAACATAGGCAGTAACATCTGTTCTTTTCAGAGCGTGGATGCTAATGAACCGACAGGCAACCTGAGAACAGCTGAGAGAACCCGTGAGAAAAAGATCAAAATCTAAACGAAGTGAGTGTTCTGAACAGGGTGTCAGATGCAGAAGTAGAGATTATATGTAGCACGATTATATGCTACAGAAGCTGGTGAAGAAAAACATGTAACAGCAGAATTAGACTCACTCTTTTTATTTCTGTACCTCTAACTTTCTATTTTAACACTACAAACTGGCACAAACCACATTACTGAGGAACTGCACTCACTTAGATCACTTTTTGTTGTTCATTTGCTCCGTTGTGTCTGACTTTTTTGCGACCCCATGGACTGCAGCACTCCAGGTTTTCCTATCCTTTACTATTTCCCAGAGTTTCCTCAGACTCACGTCCACTGAGTCGATGATGCCATACAATTTGACAGTCATCTTATCCTCTGTCGCCTCCTTCTCCTCCTGCCTTCAATCTTTCCCAGCATCAGGGTCTTGTCCAATTAGTCGGTTTTTCACATCAGATGGACAAAATATTGGAGCTTCAGCTTCAGCATCAGTCCTCCCAATGAATATTCAGGATTTATTTCCTTCAGGATTGACTGGTTTAATCTTCTTGCTGTCCAAAGGACTCTCAAGAGCCTTCTCCAGCATCACAGTCGAAGGCATCAATTCTTTGGCACTCTGCCTTCTTTATGGTCCAGCTCTCACAATCATTTGTGACCACTGGGAAGACTATAGCCTTTACAGCATGGATTTTTGATGGCAGAGTAATATCTCTGCTTTTCAACACACTATCTAGGTTTGTCATAA
The DNA here is from genome assembly GCF_019320065.1 of Cervus canadensis. NCBI lineage: Eukaryota > Metazoa > Chordata > Mammalia > Artiodactyla > Cervidae > Cervus > Cervus canadensis. Next base: position 39,208,663 of record NC_057417.1, read on the forward strand.
CTTTCCCCCCAAAAGCAAACGTTTTCTGATTTCATGGCTGCAGTCACTATTCCCAGTGATTTTTGAGCTCAAGAAGAGGAAATTTGTCACTACTTCCACCTTTTCCCCCTCTATTTGCCATGAAGTAATGTGGCCAGATGCCTGATCTTAGATTTTTTTTTTAATATTTAGTTTTAACACAGTCATTAAAATGGCCATAATCCATAACACTGGCAATACCAAATGCTGACTGAGGTGTCAGCAACAGGAACCCTCCTTTGTTGGTGATGGAAATGCAAAATCATTTAGACATTTTTGAAGACAGTTTGATTTTTTTTTCTTTTTTACAAAACTAAGCACATTTTTACCATATAATCTTAAAGTTATGTTCCTTGGTATCAGCTCAAAAGAGTTGACAACTTACATCCAGAACAAAGTCCTGCAGACAGATATTCAGTTCAGTTCAGTTCAGTTGCTCAGTCATGTCCGACTCTTTGCGACCCCATGGACTACAGCATGCCAGGCCTCCCTGTCCATCCCCAACTCACGGAGCTTGCTCAAACTCATGTGCATCGAGTCAGTGATGCCATCCAACCATCTCATCCTGTGTTGTCCTCTTCTCCTCCTGACTTTTTCCTCTTTCCCAGCATCAGGCTCTTTTCCAATGAGTTAGGTCTTTGCATCAGGTGGCCGAAGTATTGGAGCTTCAGCTTCAGCATCAGTCCTTCCAATGCAGACAGATAGTGGGTTGGCCAAAATGTCAATTTGGTTTGTTAAGTAAAAATAAAATCATTTTTAATTTTCACCAAGAACTTTATTGAACAACACATTCATTGTTTTGTTCCACCACCTTCTGCCATTTTCCAGGCAACTTCATAGTTGCATCTTCCCAAAACTTAATCTTTGTGAGCAAAGAAATATTTCAAATGCCTTCTATACAATCTTCCAGAGAAATAAATTTTTTTCCATTAAAAAAATTTTGTAAAGACCAAAATGAATGGAAATCCAAAGTTTCAGTGTCTGGTAAATAGAGCGGATGTATCAGAATTTACCAGCTAAGCTGCAAAAGTTTTTGCCTGGTCATCAAAGAAAGATGCAGTCTTGCATTATCCTGATGGAGGATTATACATTTTCTGTTGGCTAACTTTGAGACATTTTGTTGAGTGTTACTTTGAGTTGGTCTGTTTGGAAACAGTACTTGTACTTTTTTTTCTTGAATAATTTTATTTTATCATTTGGTTTTGGTTTTCAAGGAAAAGAAAGTGTATAGCTTAGCATCTGGAAACAATACGAATATTTACAAAGCTATACTGAGAGGTAATTGAAAAGTTTTTTTGCCGCTTGAATTAACTCATATCTCCAAGTGAATCTTGGTCAAAGATGACTCAATGGATACCTTTGGAGTTAAAGGACATTTATAAATTCAGAAACACTTATCAATAAGCAACAAAGTACATGAATAAATTTTGTACAATACTGGAAGATGACCTTGAAACTAAGCTTAAAATAAAATAATATGCATTATGCTACAGTAAAGTTCTCCTTTCCTCTCTCCTCAGTCTTTCTTTTTTAAATTGAATTCATTTTTAAATGAAGCAAAGATGAATATTTTTAATGATAAAAGTTACAGTTCACAAAGAAGATAGACATCATAAATCATTAACTAAAAAAACAAAGAAACAAAGATACATAAATCAAAAATCAAAAGAAATGAAGGAAAAAGAAAAATGTTTATAATCATAGTGAGACATATTAACATTTCTCTGAGAATACTTTATCAAGTGCAGAAAAAAGTAAAAGCAACTTGAATTATGTCATTCATAATTTAAATGTAATAAATTTCTATTTCTATTAATTTATATTATTCTTATATACTACACAAATATATTTAAAATTTTGTGTCTCATACATTATTATCAGGTGTCCATAGGACATTTAGAAAAACTGGCAAAAAGATAAACAGTACTAAATTTCATAAAGTAAAATTTTTTGTGATTTAATTATACATATACATATATTATTTTTGAAATTATTTCCCATTATAGGTTATTATAAGATATCGACTATAGTTACCTGTGCTACACAGTAAACCTTTGTTGTTTGTTGTGTATCTATTTTTCTAAATTAGAAAAATAGCATTTTATTCATAATAAGTCAAGCGAGTGGAATCAAAATGTCATAAATTTTTAGCTAGGCAAAATTCCTAATTTTCTAAAATAGACATTATTTATATGTATGCATACAGGAGATTTTCTACTTTGTTTAATAAAAGTTTGAGAAAGAACATAAAAAAAGTGATGGAGAAGTTGGAAAACATAAACTAAATTAAATGAGAGCATTGAATATGAAATGGGAAAAGTGAAACAGACTAGATAAAAGTAAAACGTCCTCATATTGTCCAGTTGTTTTTAAATATGGCTGCTCATTAGAAACATATCTGGAACTCCAGTCAAAAGAAGAAGCAATACCTGGACGTTTGTATTTTTTGAAAAAACTCCAAGATAATTCTGATACGCATCTGAATTTTAAAAAGTGATTACAGATTTTTCTATAAAGTGGTAGCTTTGATGATATAGAATTCTATTATTTTTCTGTTGACCAATCATGATAAATGGTATTAAATGAGTAATAGTTACGTAATCACAATAGTGAAAGATGTTTATCAGTTTTCACAATCAATAGCCAGACAAAAATAAAAGATAATTACAATTGCAAGCCATAATAGAACATGATTAGCCTAACAATATAAAATAATTGCATGCAATTTGGAGAGTCAAGCAGAGTGATGGAATTGCATACATGCACATGTTTTCATCTGCTCAGCCAGTCTATGTCTTTTGGTTGGTGCATTTAATCTACTTACATTTAATGCAATTATTGATATGTATGGTCCTATTACCATTTTTGTAACTTGTTTTGGGCTTATTTTCTATAGGTAAATATTTTCCTTCTCTTGTTCCTGCCTAGAGAAGTTCCGTTAGCATTTGTTGTAAAACTGGTTTGGTGGTGAATTCTCTTAACTTTTACTTGTCTGGAAAGCTATTGATTTCTCCATCAAATCTGAAGGAGAGTCTTGCTGGGTAGAGTTTTCTTGCTTGTAGCTTCTTCCCTTTCATCATTTTAAATATATCATGTCATTCCCTTCTGGCTTGTAGAATTTCGTTTGAGAAAACAGCTGATAGCCTGATGGGCATTCCCTTGAATATTATTTGTTGTTTTTCCTTTGTTGCTTTTAGTATTTTATCTCTGTCTTTAATTTTTGTCAGTTTGATTATGTGTCTCAATGTGTTCCTCCTTGGGTTTATCCTGCCCGGGACTCTATCCTGCCTGGGACTCTGTGATTCCTGGACTTGGTTGACTATTTCCTTTCTCACGTTAGAGAAGTTTTCAGCTATTATCTCTTCAAATACTTTCTCAGGTCTTTTCTCTCCCTCTTCTCCCTCTGGGACACCTATAATGCAAATATCAGTGTGTTTAATGTTGTCCCAGAAGTCTCTTAGGCTGCCTTCATTTCTTTTCATTCTTTTTCCTATAGTGTGTTCTGTGGCAGTGATGTCCACAATTCTGTCAACATTTCACACATCTTCTCAATCTTTGCTTCCATTCTTTTTCTGAGATCCTGAATCGACTTCACTATCATCATTCTGAATTCTTTTTCTGGAAGGTTGCCTCTCTTCCTTTCATTTAGTCGTTTATCTGGGGTTTTATCTTGCTCCTTCAAGGAATCTTCCCAGCCCAGGGATCAGACCTACATCTCCTGCACTGGCAGGCGGATTCTTTACCACTGGGCCACCTGGGAATCCACTTGAGTTGGGGAGTAGGACTAACAGGCAGAGGTTGATAAAGGCTGCAGACTTTTAGTTATAAAATAAACAAGGTCTGACGTGCTAACTTTACTATATGTGATAACAATATTCTATAATCAAAATTCACTAAGAGAGTAGAATGTGCTCATTCTCACACACACAAAAAGGTAAAATTATGAAATGATAAACATGTTAACTAATTTGATGGGAAGAATTCTTTTACAATGTATACATATATCAAATCATCACATTGTATCCTTTAAATAACTTAGTTTTGTCAATGATACCCCAATAAAGCTGGAGAAAAAAAAAAGAGATCAGGAGGAAACCTTTGGAGGCGATGAGGTGATGAGTATGTTTATGACATAGATTGTGGTGATGGTTCATGGATATCATATATACTTATCTCCAAACTCATCAAGCTCTATATACTTGAAATATGCTTTTTGTATGGCAATCATACCTCAACAAAGTGATTAAAAAAAGAAACTAAAGAATGGGTGACTATAGATCTAAAGAAGGGAAGTGAACAATGAGATAGGTTAAACTGTGTCTACATAATTTCTAGAATGGATATAAAGCTTAAGATAAATGCAAAAATCATTTTTGAGGACTAGATGCATACTGTAATGAACAGCAATAATATTAAGTAAAATTTTACATGTTATACAAAGAAATATGTGTTTGAGGATATGTACATATTTATATATCCAAAAACCTATTTCAGGCAGACCTGAGTTAAAATCTTAGCTTTACCTTTCAGTTTTGTGTGATCTTGGACAAGCCTCAGTTTTCCATCTGTAAAATGAGAAGGCTGCAAGACGCGGGTCCACCCAGAAGCCATCTCAGCCTTTAAGATGCTGCCCCTTTAAGGAGGGCGGGGTAGCGGAGAAGGTAGCCGCGCCCCCTTCCTCTCCTCGCGGAGCCTTCCAGACCGCCTGTTTTCGGCCTCGCCCCGCCCCCTAGGGGAGGGGCGGGAGCAAAGGGGGCGGGGAAGGAAGATGGTTTACCTGGCGCGGCGGGCGCGCGGCGCGTGCGAACGGCCGGACAGGTCCGCGGGGCTCACTTCCTGGCGTTGCCCCTTCCACCTCCTCGCCGTTACCCTGTACATCCGGGTCATTTGCCCTCCCCGCTCGCAGGAGCCGTTGCCGCCGCTGCCGCCGCCGCCTGGCTCGTCGCGGCTCCGCCACAGGGGCAGGTGCGGAGGGGTTCCCGGTCCGGCCGCCGCCGCCGCCGCCGCCGCTGCCCCGCTCCGGGCCCGGGGCTCCCCCTAGCGCTGCTGAGGAGCTGCCGCCGCGGCTCGAGGAGGGCGGAGGAACGGGGCTGAGAGAGAGCGCCTGGAGGCTCGCGGGGAGGGTGACTGGTTTATTTTTTTCCCGTTTTCCTCGCGTCTCTCACACCCCTGGCTCGTCTGCTCCGCGACCCCATTTTGGCGGAGAGGCGGGCGCGGTGGGGCCCTCTGGCATTCCAGAGGAGGGTTTTGTATAGCTCAAGGAATTTCAGTCACTTGGGTGTTCAGAGACTTATTGCAGATCGTTTTAGACTAATGTATCAAGAAAAATAAACTGATCCTTTTTATTCTTTAATTACACTTAATAATAGAAACAGAAGCTCTGTGTCTGGAACAACTTGGTAATTGGGGCTTATTTGATAGCCTGTTTGTAAAGTGTTGCAGTTAACTAAAGCTACCTGATTCAGCATTCATAAAATGAAATGACAGCAGTTTTTCTAATGTGACATTCATAGTTCATAATAATGAACTCCAAGGAAGGTACTTAATCCTGAAGTGCACCTTCCTGCGTGTCAGTTTGATACAATTGCTGTCAATATTAATAGCATTTGTCTAACAGCCCTTTCTTCTGGAGAGGTAGGTACTAAAAAGGTGGTTGGCTGTTTGTCCACTTTCAGGTTTTGGATGACCACTTGAAGCACTAAGATTACTTAACTTGGAGTCAAGATTGCATTTTTTTTTTTTTTGGGCAGAGCAATTTTGCTGGGTAACATATATGTTAAATTCTTTAAAACTTTAACAGGTAGCTACTTGAGAAAAATCTTGTTTTGTAAAATGTAGGATAAAAAGTATGAATTCTAGATTGTTTGATGATTGCATTAAGGCTAGATTTTTCTCTCCTAAGAAAAAATGGTTGATCAAAGGAAGGCATGATTAGTAAATTGACCCTAGTCGCCCCAGCAAAAATTCAGTTTCAGATGCTGAGTGAAACTGAGTGAATGTACTTTATTTCTGATAGATTACAAGTGACATGTAACAGCTAACTTAAGATTTTCTCAAAACTTTCTCCTTCAGATGGGTGAAAAATAGTGTCATTCTTGAGGTTATTTGACTCATTTAAAGTGGTCATTTACCTTTACTTAGTAATTGAGCAGTAGAGACGGATGCTTATTTCATTTAATCCTAGTCTCCCTGGGGAAAATATTGTACTGTCACTTTTATGAAGTTACTTAACTCTTAACTATTAATGCACTCCAGTGTTTTGGGTTGGGTTTATCCTGCCCGGGACTCTATCCTGCCTGGGACTCTGTGATTCCTGGACTTGGTTGACTATTTCCTTTCTCACGTTAGAGAAGTTTTCAGCTATTATCTCTTCAAATACTTTCTCAGGTCTTTTCTCTCCCTCTTCTCCCTCTGGGACACCTATAATGCAAATATCAGTGTGTTTAATGTTGTATGTTCCAACATACAATTTACTCTTTTCACTGTTTAAGGAAAACAGCATTTCAGGAACATTTAATCACAGTGTTGGTGGCGCCCACTGTCGCTGTGGTCTCGCCTTTCCTGTTACTCTATAACAGGGTTTGGCCCAGTGCCTGCCTGTGCAGTGGACATGCAGTCAGTGTTCCGACTAATTGGATGAATGGCAGGTTTGCAACAGTTAGACTGTAGCACTTTGTAATTATGTAGCAAAAGTTTTAGAGAAAGATGTTGATTGCTCTCAGATGCAATTTTCTCTGGTAATTTGTAAGTTTTGTTTTTCAGGGGAAAGCGCGCCCGCAGTCCCCCACTACCATAAATTACACAGTCGAGTTTCCCCTATTTGAGGAAATCGCAGAGGTCAACACACCGGAGTGCAATGGGTGAGCCTCGCCCTGGGAGAACCACCTTCTTGATAATGGTATCTCCTCTGCCAGGTAAGTATACTTGTAAGTTTTGAGAATTGCTATATATAATTATTTTAAACTGCTTTGAAATCTTTGGGGAGAAACTACAATAGACATATCAGTTTGTGATATGCTTTAGTTCCGTGAAGGGATATGTTCACTGAAAATGGATATTTGTTGTATGTATCTTGTCAACATTCATGACCAATGGTAATTCAGATAATTTCTTGTATATTTAAAGTTTCTAAAAATCAGCATAAAAACTCTTTTGAGTGTGTGAGTTCATCCTATATTATAATCAGTTCACTAAATAAGGTTAATTTTCAAGGAGCATTTTTTCATATAGTAGAAAAGTAATGAATCTGATAATGTGGCAGTGTTTACTTAACATTTCAGTGGTGGTGATGATAATGATGTTAATAGTAACTAACACGTAGCTAGTGTGTGCTACTTGCCGGGCAGTGTTGTAAGACATTTAATCTTTACAACACCCTAATTCTAAAAGGTGATCGTATTATAGACTAGGAAACTAGTAAGGTTAGGTAACTGAAGGGACACAGAGATGGAGGACTGGGTCTCTGCTCCTAATTGTTACTCTGTAATAGTGAACACCTCTGTGCCACGTTCTCTATACGACCGTGCAAGGTGTAGGTTAATTCCTAGTTAATTCTTAAGTAGCATTAGCAAAGTAAGGCTCAAGCCGCTTAGGTAACTTGTCCAAGTACTTGCCCAAGTAGGATCAAGAAGGCTGGCAGTTCAACGCAGGCCTCTGTGACTTGTAGTCTTCACTAAAATTATTTCAAAGTACTAATTTGAGGTCCTGTATTTTATGTTATGTATTTAGAAGGCATACTTAAAACAGCGAGTCTCCAAACGTTTTCACCTGCCACACAGGATGGATAGTGTTCACTCTTCTCTACTGTCTGTGAGCATATACGTTACATGTCGGTTGCATATAACATAACACAGGCAGGGTGAGATGTGACCTGGGGAGTCGCCTGGCTGGAGCACAGTCCTCAGATAACCAGGGGCCCCTGTGCATGCACCCAGTGACTCGGGTGTGTCAAGAAGAGTTAATTACATCCTATTTAACTCTACATCAATTTAGGAAGCATAATTCATAAAATCAGTTAAAACACAGGCCTCAGATTTTATGCAGAGAAGGCAGTGGCAACCCACTGCAGTACTCTTGCCTGGAAAATCCCACGGACGGAGGAGCCTGGTAGGCTGCAGCCCAGGGGGTCGCTAAGAGTCGGACACGACTGAGTGACTTCACTTTCACATTTCACTTTCATGCATTGGAGAAGGAAATGGCAACCCACTCCAGGGTTCTTGTCTGGAGAATCCCAGGGACGGGGGAGCCTGGTGGGCTGCTGTCTATGGGGTCGCACAGAGTCGGACACGACTGAAGTGACTTAGCAGCAGCAGCAGCAGCACCTGTCATTTTATTTAGTTCAATAGACTTTAAAAATAATTCACGTCAGAAAATGTAAAAAACGCCACGCCTCAGGGTGCCTGCCCATGGGGGAAGGAGCGCGCCCAGCTCCTGCAGCATATTCAGGAGAGGCATCCACACAGGGACCTGAGCGCACCGCACACTGGCTGGTTCACAGGACTTACTATCCTATCCTAGACGTCCCGGTGCTATTAGCCCTAGCTGCAGGGACCGAAAGTTTCCTCTGCCCCTTCTGAAAATATTAGATAATGTCAGTGCAGGGGAATAATACACTCTTTCTGCATTTCTACCCTGCAGTGCAGCAACTGTTGCTCTTGGGGATGATTGTGCTAATTCTTAGCTCATTAACGCCAAGTACTACATGCCTACACACTACTCTAACCAGAGAGAATGCAAAAGAGTGTGTGATACATCTTTCTGGAGCATTGAAGTTTAATAAGATTGAACCAAGGGAAGAACCAAGGAGTTGGCAATAACTATCCTCTCCCCCACCACATGGAAGACAGAAGTGTGGGGGATGGGGACATGCTCCAGGGGACAGTCCAGTCTCTGAAGTTTCACCCAGCAGGGGAGGAGGGGCAGCCAGGCCAGGGTGGTGCCTCTTCTGGTCGCCCAGGTCCCTGCAGAGCATCCTCTGTGCTGGTCAGGGTTTTGGACAGGAGGCTTCCTGAAGGGGTGGAGGTGTCTACGGCCATACCACCCTGAACGCGCCCGATCTCGTCTGAAGGGGTGGAGGTGCTGGGTTTGAGTCCCATCATCCAGGTGGGAACATGCCCAGGTCCCAGGGGGCTTGGCAGGTCATCCCCTAGGTGTTTCTGGGCTCACTTTTTTACCCCTCTTGCTGGGCAGCCCACAGCAAAGATGTTTAAGGAGACCTCTCCATATTCTCCCAGCCACCCCCTTCTTCTTCTGGGTGAGGCCAGGGGGAGTGACTGGAGACAAATTCTGGGGCTGCCCAACAAGGGTGGAGCTTCCCGCATCAGGCACATCTGGGGGGCAGTGGGTTTTACCGCTCATGTCACAGGTGCCCCTGCTGTCCCGGGTGACGGTGGCATGAGGATCGTGGGTGCCGTGGGCACCACCGGTGTCACGGGCGCCTCTGGTGTCCCTGGGGACACTGGCGCCGTAGGTATCGCGGGCGCCACGGGCGTCTTCTATGTCGCAGGCCCCAGTGGTGTCCTGGGTGCTTAGGGCGCCGTGGGTGAGGCTGGTATCGCAGGCGTCTCTGGTGTCCCGCGTGAAGCTGGTATCACGGGTGTGGCTGCTGTCACGCCCGCCGCAGGCGTCACAGGTGAGCCTGGTCCCGCACGTGTCGTGGCGGTCACCGGCGCGATCGGTGGCTGGGGCACTGCGGCCATCACGGGTGTTGCGAGTGGAGGGGGCTGAGCTGGGGGTGACGGTGCTCGCCTCCGGGCAGGGTGAGGGAGTGGCAGGCTCTCTGGTCTTCTCCCTTGACTCCTGGTTCTCCTGCTCCATGGTCTCCCAAAGCCAGTCGGGAATAAGAGTGGACACTTCAGGGCTGGCGGGAGGCGTATGTTCTTGGCTGCTGAGGTCGGAGGAAACAGCCGGCCTCACAAAGATGGTGCGGGCCCGCACCTTGGGTCCATTCGAGTCTCTGCCCGTGCTTGTATGCCTGCCCTGGATCTGGTCCCTCGACCAGCCCAGTGTCATCCCCATTGTCACCCCAGGGTAATCTCCATAGGCTGGCGGGAGTGGCCTTTCCAGGCCCACGTTCAGCCAAGGATGATGCCGAACATCATCTAAAGTCGCCCTGTTGGCCGGGTTGAGCCTTAACATACGGCGTATCAAGTCTTTCATCTCACCTGATAGGCCTTCGGGCACACGGTAGTGCCCTGTGCAGATGCAGTCCCGCAGCTCCCGGAAATCTCGTCCCGTGAAGGGGGCGGATCCCGTTACCAGGGTGTACAGCACCACGCCGAGGCTCCACACGTCCAGCTCTGGGCCTGTGTAGGGCAGCCCCAGGAAGAGTTCTGGGGCCATGTACTCAAAGGTGCCGCAGAAGGTGTTCAGTTTTTTTCCGGGGTGCCACTGGTCGCTGAGGCCAAAGTCTGAGAGTTTGATCTTGTTCGCCTCCAGGAGGATGTTGCCCGGCTTCACGTCCCGGTGCACCACGCCCCGCCGATGGCAGTGCCGCAGGGCTGAGACCAGCTGGCGGAACACTCCTCGGGCCTCCCCCTCGGTCAGGTAGCCTTGGGCGTCGAGGTAGGTGGCTAAGTCTCCCCCACTGAGGTACTCCATGATTAAAAAGAGAGTCTCCTCGGTGTCTATGATCTCGGCGAGTTGGACAATGTTCCGGTGGTTGTTCATGCTTCTCAAGGCCCTGACCTCCTGAGAGAGTTGCCGGAGGTTGGTGTGATCTGTCTTTTCGATGATCTTGATGGCTACCAGTGCCTTGGTGAGACGATGCCGGGCCAATTTCACCTTGGCGGATTGGCCCTCGCCAAGGGTGTCAAGGATGTCATAATCCGTGATACGAGCCATCTTGTTGGTCGAGATGGCTGTCAAGTCCTGCATCCCTAACTACACTAACTACCACTAAGCTATACTAATGACCTAACTATACTAACTCTACCACTAAGCCCTCACTAAGAATCCTAACTGTTCTAACAATACTGCGTATGCTAACCGTGCTATACAGCTATTCTAATGCTAACAACTATGGTAACAGTGCAGATACTAACTATGCTAGGAACCTGTTAACTATACCCACCACACTAACTATGGAGAAGACTAACAGTGCTGACACTAACTATACTATCTACGCTAGCAAACTAGTAGCTATACCAACTCTGCTATAACTATATCAATGATGGTCTCTATGCTAACACTAGCAACACTAAGTAAAAACAAATAATAAGATAAAATGAGAAAAAGAAGGGGGAAAATGGGGAAAAACAAAAAATGGGGAGGAGAAACTAAAACTGAAAGAAAAAAATGATAAGACACAAATTAAAAAAATGAGAAAAAGAGAAAGAAAAAAGAGAAAAAGGAAAAAAAAATCAACAAAATGGCAAAAACACGGAAAAACGCTCACTAACTATAGGTCCAGCCGTCAGGTCACCAAAATCAGCTTCCAGGGCTCTGCGGACAAGACCAGCTGAGGTCTTATAAAGGGTTCCGGTGAGTTTCATCACAATGATGCCCTGTGAGGTCAGAGCAAGAAATGGACCAATCGTGGCTGGGATAAACCCAGTGGTTTTTCTCCCTTTTCAGCTTCAAGGCCCCTTTACACTTAGGTAAAAGGTCCCAAAGATATTTTTCTTTAAATATATTAGAGGCTGGTATTCACTTTGTTAGAAATTAAAATCTGTAGGAGGCTTCAGCAACTTTTTCATTTCTAGTTTGAAAGTTAGTAATAATTCTAAAGACCTCATAATGTCTCCACTTGAAATATTCAGTTCTTTTTCCTCAAACTCTGGTCGCAGTGTGATGATTTAACTGACTTGAAGAAACTATAGGAAAATGTTCTATTGTGTGAGACACTGGTAAAGCACATTATTAATGTTTATGAAGCTGAGAGAAGATTTGCCAGGAGGATCAAGAGCAGATTTCTCATGGGGAGCCTCAGAAGTCAGATGACATGGGTCAGTGTCTTTGAAATGTTGAAGGAAAGAAGGAAATGTTGACCAAGAATCCTATGTTTAGCAAAACTGTCCTTCGAAAATTAAACAGTGATTAAGGCATTCCCAGTTCAGGAGAGTTGAGAGAATTCTCAACCACCCGGTCTTCCTGAGCCAGGGAGTCCTTTAGGTTGGAATGAAAGGTCCTCAGCAGGGACTCTAAGCTTCATGAAGAGGTCAAGATCTCTGGTAAAAGGAGGTAAATGGATGATTAGAAAAGCTAGTGCTACACTGCTGTAATTAAAATGGATAACCAGCAAGGACCTACTGTATAGCACAGAGAACTCTGCTCAATGATATGTGGCAGCCTAGATGGGAGGGTAGTTTGGGAAAGAATGGATACGTGTGTATGTATGGCTGAGTTCCTTTGTTGTCCACTCAGTTGTAAAGGCTGCCCTTTGTTCACTAATTGTTCTGTCAAATTATAGGCAGAGAGAGAGACCAGGCACCCTCAACATATTCAAAGGAGAATCAGCAGGATGGTGAAGGATTGCAGAACTGGGTGACATGAAGAGCAAGGACATGGATTAAGGAGATTTGTTGAACCTGAGGAAGATAAGATTCTGGACACGTGAGGGCAGATTTTCATTATCTGAAGGTCCTTCATTTAAAAGTTTCCTGGTGTGGGTCCTAGTCCCCAGAAATGGATGGTGATACCATTCAGCAAGAGAGGAATTCCAGGTCCCACAGGTTCCCAAAAAGGGTGAAAATAACTAAGTTTGACTTTTGAATGTGTTTTAATTTAAAGTTCATTGGACATGCAGGTAGAGACAGTGAATGAGCAATTAAAAATACAGGTCTGTCTTTCTCTTTCTGACTTACTTCACTAATGTAATAGGCTCTAGGTTCATCCACCTCATTATATATGGAATCTATAAAGACAGTACTGATGATGGTAGTTGCAGGGCAGAAAAGAGACAGACATTTTGGACCCAGTGGGGGAAGGAGAGGGTGGGATGATATGAGTGAATAACATTGAAACGTATACACTGCCATATGTGAAACAGCCTCTGAGAGTTTGATGTATATGACCCAAGGAAGCCAAAGCCAGTGCTCTGTGACAACTTAGAGGAGGTGGGATGAGAGGGAGGTTGGAGGGGGATTCAGGCAGACATATGCATGCCTGATGCCAATTCATGTTGATATATGGCAAAAGCCATCACAATATTGTGAATTATCTTCTAATTAAACCAATAAAAATATATAAAAAATGTAGGTCTGGAGTTTAGAAGAACAGTTTGGGCTAGAGATAGAGATTTGAAAATTATCAGCACACAAATGGTAAATAGAGGTGTTTTGATTTTCTTTTTTTAAAGTAGACTTTATTCTATAGTGTGAGAACAAAGCTAGGCAGAGGATGGAAACTCATGGCATGTCAGCATTTAAGGGTGAAGAAAGGAAGAAGAGACAGAGTTCAATTACTGGATGATTAAAGGAAATCAGAAAGAATTCACAGAGACAAAGGACAAAAGAATTTGAAAGAGTTAAATGTCAACTGAGCAACAAGGAATAAGATAGGGAGCGAAGAAGGGTCAGTTGGCTGTGGCAGTTAGTAGGTCACCAGAGACCTTGGAAGGGAAGTTTTGTGGCGTTGATGAGGCCCAAAGCCAAACAGCAGTAGTAGGTTAGGGAGTAAACGGAGCTTTAAGCAAGAGAGGGCAGTAAATGTGGATGACTCGTTTAAGAAGCTGAGGTTAGACAGGGTAAGTGACATTGCTGAAAGTCACGAGGCTCATAAGGGTTGGAGCCAGGACATCAGACCAAGTGCCCTGATGTATTAAAATGTCCTTTGAGCATTTTCACTTAGTCATTTATTTATTTATCCAAGTGTGTATTGGTCACTGACTCTATTCTAGATGCATGGGAGTTAGACCCTTTAGATATTGCATCATACAAAGCAAGGTATGGATAACTGTCAAGAACAGTCTAAGATTTCACTCTGCTTGCAAGCTAATAAGTTAGCCTTCCACAGTTTCGTGGAGGCTGGCTTAAGACAGGAGACTCCAGGGTCAGAGAAAGAGGACAGTTGATTATTTATAGCAAGAACAGTAACCAGGGTAACACCATTTTCTTAAACCAGGTTCTTCAGCCTCAGTTCACATAGGGTAGGTGACACAAATAAGGTCATGTGATATAAAGAGTTTTCCTGGAATGCAGGAGATGCAGGAGACATAATTCAATCCTTGGCTCAGGAAGGTCACCTGGAGGAGGGCATGGCAACCCCTCCAGTATTCTTGCCTGGAGAATCCCATGGACGGAGGAGCCTGGGGGCTAGGGTCCATGGGGTTTCAGAGAGTTGGACACAACTGAAGCAACTGAGTGTGCACAGTAAGAAGTGTTACAGGGGAGGAGTACTGAGTTCAGGGAATCTGGATCTTTTTTACAATGAGCAGCAAGCACTGTCAAATCTTTGCCTCAACATTTGACTGTATCGTATTAGACAGTAAATAAGCCTGCCTTCTATCTTCTATCTCTAGCTTCCATGGTTGTCTGCTATACAAACATTCAGGAAAAAGCCTAGAACAAAGCAAAGCAGAGCTTTTGCTTGTAAGACGTGCAGAAATGCAAAAGACCCGTGGAAAATTGTCTCTGAATGATGATATGGTATAGAATATAAAGTTCCTATTTAATATTCATTTTCTTCCACTTAGTAAAAGACCCTAAATATATACCAGACAGAAATGTGCCTAATTGAAGACTGTGAGAGCCGGAGCTCCAGCAGCCCTTCTGTGACTGAAAGCTCACACGAAAAAAGGTAGACTAGAGGGACAGAAAGAGTCGGGGTCCCTGACAGCAATACGGACGCCTTATCTCCAAGTTATATATGAATGGATAAATCTTTAGGTGTTTATGTCATTATATTGGGTTTTGCAGTATAATGGTATATTAGCAGTCACATACTAATAGTTCCTATTATTAATAGTCAGTCAGTTCACTCATTCAGTAGTGTCTGACTAGTACTGACGAGGAAAGAATTCTAGACAGAAGTCAAGATAACTAGGAGACTAGAATTGTAGCTTTCAATTTGCTACTAACTTACTGTGTTACCATGAGTATACAACTTAACCTCTGTCAGCTTCATATTTCTCAGCTAACTCTTAGGTACTTATTGGTGCTAACATTTTTTTTTTTTAATTTTCAGCTCTTAAAATATCTACTCTTTTTTGTTTTTCAATACTCTTTTGTTCTGTATCCTATTTTCTTTTGGGCAGGTGCTCATCTGAAAAGCAACTGGGTGAAAGGAAATCAAATAATGTCTTAATTTGTTGTCTTCCTTCTCCCAAAGGTGAAATATTTGTACTTTGGAGATGTCTCAACCTAGGGACCTTTGCCAGGGACCTTTAAGCTTAGTATGGGAGGGGCTTAGATGAAAATAGCCCACAATAATTTCAAGGGTCACAATCATCAAGAGGAAATGAAGTATCAACAACATTGAGTTTAATGAAGTTGGGAGGTAGAATCATTTATAGGAACATGTATAACAGTTGCAGGCAATGGAATAAAAAGGAATAGAAAGAGACTTTGGATTTCTAGTGAAAGCTTAAATATTCAAGTCAGTAGTGTTGCTTTGCTTCTGTATAGAGGAGGAATTGTTGCCTGACTGGCTTTTGTGACTGTGAATCTGAGTAAGACTGGGAGGAAATAGAAGGAAAGTGATACTAACTGAGTTAGATTTGGCGTATTCATATGCATGCTCTCACTTCACCTTACTGTTGCCCTGCAAGGAGATTTTACTGTTCCCATTGTCCAGATGAGGAAAGTGAAAAGTAAAAGGCCCCAGACATGAC
The DNA here is from genome assembly GCF_019320065.1 of Cervus canadensis. Taxonomy (NCBI): domain Eukaryota; kingdom Metazoa; phylum Chordata; class Mammalia; order Artiodactyla; family Cervidae; genus Cervus; species Cervus canadensis. The sequence continues at coordinate 39,224,450 of NC_057417.1, forward strand.
AGTATTTGGGTGAAAGCTGAGTCCAGTGACCTCTGCCTGGCTCAAAGGATCTTTTAAGCATCCCATTTGTCAGTCTATGGAATCCTCTGTCAAGTCCTGCTTCCTCAGCTCCAAAGAGCAGAGGTTACTAGAGAGAGAGACTGGAATGACTTCACTTCCAATTTCTAATTTTTCTTTTCCTTTATCTCTTTTCTCCTTCATTTCACCTTTCAAAATAATTCCTCCAATCACATTTCCTTTCCAAGTTTCCTCTTGGCCCATGTACTGTTTCCTCCTGTATGATTGTTACAAACAGCTCTCATCCTAACTGGCAACTTGAAAGAAATACGTTACTCCCTGAGAATAATTAACTCTTTGTTAATTGTATGTTTGGAAAGGAATAGA